>NC_079193.1:18676939-18976939 GCF_029499605.1 Hyla sarda
GGACAGTTCCTGAGACAGACAGACAGACAGGTGGCAGCAGAGAGCACTGTGGTCAGACAGAAAGGAAATTAAAAAGGAAAAGAACTTGGAGCAAATAGAAGCTGATAGGTACTGGAAGGATTAAGATTTTAAATAGAAGTAATTTACCTATCTGTTTACCTTTCTAGCACCAGTTGATTTAGAAAAAATAGCTTTTCCAGGGGAGTACCACCCTTTGTGCGGTGGTCGACACGCCCCATTCAGGAGGAGAGCCGGGGTGTCCCAGTGGCCGGACCCCCCGCAATCTGACACTTATTCCCTATCCTTAGAATAGGAGATACGTTTTTGTATCCTGGAGTTCTCCTTTAAACCGGTGACTGATTTAGATGGCCACGTGCACATGTCTAAAAACTCCTCCTTCCCCAGCTTTAGTCACTGCTCATTTCATTTGCTTGTGCAGTCCGCCATCTACTAGACACAGACGCAGTATTCAAGTTCTACTGATTATTTTTTAAGAAAACTATATATCAATCTCCTCAGCTTTTCCTGCTTTATAACAAGATGCCAAAAGATTGGTGTGCATCTTCAGTGGCTGGATTACTTGTTGGGTGGTAATAGAAAAACTGTACTTGCCTAAACTTGGTTCCCTGCCGGTCCCCCATAGCTTACATTCGGTCCCTGCTGATTTTGAATCGGGCACTTGGGGCAGGATCAGTCGCTGCCCACGACAGGACACCTCTGCGGCCAGTAATTGGCTAAGCTGGCAGGTCCTGCACTGAGCGCGCAAAGCAGGAAGAAAATAAATCTGATGAGTAGACGGAGCTGATTTGGGCTTGGTAAGCAGAATATGAATTTTAGCAAACTGCTGGATAACCGACTTAGGCCCCTTTCACACTACAGGTATCATTCTTTTTTACTGCTGTTATTTTACAGTAACGGATGAAAAAAAACGGATGTAATAACTGGTAATAACGGATGATAACTGATGCCCATCATCCATTATTTTTAATGGTTTCTTCTTTAAAAAAACTGATGTTGTTCATCCGTTATTACAAGTTAGATCTGTTTTTTTTGTTTTTGTTTTTATCAGGTTTTTAACGCTTTTTTTGTAAGGCTGCTTTCACACTATGAGCATTCATCCGTTATTAAACGTCCGTTTTCTGTGTAAAAACGGATATATAATAACGGTTGAAATAACGGGTGATAATGGCTGAATAAATATTCATCCGTTAAGACCCGTTATAACATCTCTCATGTATGACCGTAACACCTCTGCCTACAGACTCCCACAGCCGGGACTAGTACTACTACTACTACTACTACTACTACTCCCATCATGGAACACACTTGTTTCCATGATGGGAGTAGTAATTCGCTGACTGCAGGAGTCTGCAGACAGCTGGGGAGGCTATATAGTGTTTGTACTAGACCGTCTGTTCCATATTGGGGGTTGTAGTACAGGGGCTGAGGGATTGATCGCACCAGGTTTCACCTCTGAGACCCGATGAGATCCGAAGTTATTAAGCAGGAAAGCGGGCGGAATGGTCCGCAACCCTGCGATGTATAGTGTGTTTTAACTTTCATTTTTTAATCCCCCGCAGGGAGCCCTGAATGGCCGGTACTGAGGAGCCAATCAGGGCTCTCAGCGGGAGATTTAAAAATGAACATTGTGAGTAGCAGGCGGGACATATCTATATTAAAAGCGCTGTGGGGGGCAAGATATATAGCGCTGCAGGGGGGGGGCTGACATACAGCCTATATATCTAGCCCCCCAGTGCATTAATAAAGATATGACCCCCGCTGGCGCATTTATACATATATACCCCCCCCCCAAGCGCATTCATAAATATATACCCCCTGCTGGCGCATTAATAAATATACAGTGGGGATCAAAAGTTTGGGCACCCCAGGTAAAAATTTGTATTAATGTGCATAAAGAAGCCAAGGAAAGATGGAAAAATCTCCAAGAAGCATCACATTACAGATTAGACATTCTTATAATAGGTCAACAAAAGTTAGATTTTATTTCCATCATTTACACTTTCAAAATAACAGAAAACAAAAAAATGGCGTCTGCAAAAGTTTGGGCACCCTGCAGAGTTAATATCTTGTACTGCCCCCTTTGGCAAGTATCACAGCTTGTAAACGCTTTTTGTAGCCAACCAAGAGTCTTTCAATTCTTGTTTGAGGTATCTTTGCCCATTCTTCCTTACAAAAGTCTTCCAGTTCTTTGAAATTTCTGGGCTGTCTGTCACGCACTGCTCTTTTAAGGTCTATCCATAGATTTTCAATTATGTTGAGGTCAGGAGATTGTGAAGGCCATGGCAAAACCTTCAGTTTACGCCTCTTGATGTAATCCCCCGTGGATTTCGAGGTGTGTTTAGGATCATTATCCATTTGTAGAGGCCATCCTCTCTTTAACTTCAGCTTTTTCACAGATTGCATCAAGTTAGCATCCAAAATTTGCTGAAATTTTATTGAATCCATTTTTCCTTCTACTCGGGAGATGTTCCCTGTGCCACTGGCTGCAATACAACCCCAAAGCATGATTGATCCACCTCCATGCTTAACAGTTGGACAGAGGTTCTTTTAATTAAATTTTGTTCCCCTTCTTCTGCAAACGCACTTTTGCTCATTCCGGCCAAAAAGTTCAATTTTAACCTCATCGGTCCACAGAACTTGTTTCCAAAATGCATCAGGCTTGTCTATATGTTCATTTGCAAAGTTCAAACGCTGATTTTTGTGGTGAGGATGTAGAAGAGGTTTTCTTTTGATGACTCTTACATGAGGACCATATTTGTACAAGTATCTCTTTATAGTGGAATAGTGTACCACAACTCCAGTGTCTGCCAGATCTTTCTGGAGGGATTGTGCTGTCAAATGTGGGTTTTGAATTGTTTTTCTCACAATCCTGCGAGATGTTCTGTCTGGTATTTTTCTTGGTCTTCCAGATCTTGCTTTAACCTCCACTGTTCCTGATGACTGCCATTTCTTAATTACATTCCGAACAGAGGATATTGACATCTGAAAACGTTTTGCTATCTTCTTATAGCCTTCTCCATCTTTGTGAGCGTCAACTATTTTCAGTTTCAGATTTCTAGACAACTGCTTAGAAGAACCCATGGTGCTGATTGTTGGGGCAAGGTCAGATGAGTTTGGGCATTTAAAACCTTTGACATTGACATCACCTGGTCTTCCCAGATGATGATTGAGAACAATCCATGACACTGGCAGGTCTCAGCTTTGCAAAGGGGGCAGTGTATGCTATAAATTCTGCAGGGTGCCCAAACTTTTGCAGACGCCATTTTTTTGTTTTCTGTTATTTTGAAAGTGTAAATGATGGAAATAAAATCTAACTTTTGTTGATATATTATAAGAATGTCTAATCTGTAATTTGATGCCTTTTGGAGATTTTTCCATCTTTCCTTGGCTTCTTTATGCTCATTAATACAAATTTTTACCTGGGGTGCCCAAACTTTTGATCCCCACTGTATACCCCCCGCAGCACATGTATAATATACCCTCCGCATCTATATACATATGCCACCGCAGCGCTATATGTGAAAAGCATTCCGGCCCGCTGCTGCTAATAGAAATACTTTTCATTCATAGCGCTGCAGGGGTATATGTATATAGATGTGCTGGGGGTGCAGACATATAGCGTTATCTGCCCTCCACAGCGCTTCTATATACATATGCCGCCGCAGCACTATGTATGAAAAGTATTTCTATCAGCAGCATTGGGCCAGCCGATGCTGCTCCTAGAATGCTTGTCACATATAGCGCAGCAGTGACATATGTATATAGATGCGCTGTGCTGCGGAGGGTATATTATACATGCACTGCGGGGGGCACATTATACATGTGCTGCGGGGGGGTATATATTTATAAATGCACCGGCGGGGGTCATATCTTAATGCGCTGCAGGGGGCATATTATAAATGCACTGGGGGGCTAGATATATAGGCTATATGTCTCCCGTTCCCCCCCCCCCCTGCAGCGCTATATAACTTGCCCCCCACAGCGCTTTTAATATAGATATGGCCCCCCTGCTACTCACAATGTTAATTTTTAAATCTCCCGCTGAGAGCCCTGATTGGCTCCTCAGTACCGGCCATTCAGGGCTCCCCGCGGGGGATTCAAAAATGAAAGTTAAAACACACTAATACATTGCAGGGTTGCGGACCATGCCGCCCGCTTTCCTGTTTAATAACTTCGGATCGCATCGGGTCTCAGAAGTGAAACCTGGTGCGACAATCCCTCAGCCCCTGTACTACAACCCCCAATATGGAACAGACTGTTCCATGATGAAGGTAGTAGTAAAAAACAATAATGTAGCCTCCCCAGCTGTCTGCAGTCTCCCGCAGCCAGGGATCTACTACTACCATCATGGAAACAAGTCTGTTCCATGATGGGAGTAGTAGTCCCTCAGCACTGCAGGAGTCTGCTGATGTCACCTCTTCTGAGCTCAGAAGTAATAATGGATATTATAAACCAGGTGCAAACGGATGACATAAAGGCTCATCCGTTTGCCATAGACTTCAATGTTAAAAATAACATCGTTAATTTATCCGTTTCTTGTGACGGAAGAATTTTTTTTGCATGTTCCGTTAATTATTCCATTACAACGAACGTCCCTTAGTCATGATGGGCTAAAGTTTTTTTAAAAAAAGCTTTAAAAAGGATGTTAAACGTCCGTTACAAAATCCCATTAAAGTCTATGGGATTTTTTGATTATCCGTTATGACCCGTTTCGTAACGGATAATCAAAAAATCCCATAGACTTTAATGGGATTTTGTAACGGACGTTTAACATCCTTTTTTTAAAGCTTTAACGGATGAAATTTATAGTGTGAAAGTGGCCTAAAGCTGTACTGAGCATGCTCAGTACAAAAAAACGGATGTTAAAAAAATGGGCAATAACGGATGATAACTGATTTTTTATTTTTTTTGAACATCCATTTCCAATAGACTTCGATGTTAAATTTTAACAGCTGTTTTTTCACCATTATTTTTACCGGACCAAAAATTAGTGCATGGACCGTTTTATGTGCCGGCAAAAATAACGGACATTAGTAAAAACGGACATGCCTGATGAAAAAGGATGGTCAATAAATCCCATTGATATGAATGGGATTTTTTGACGGCCGTTTTCAGGATTTTTTGCCATGAGTAATAACAGAGGTTTTTACAGGATGATACCTGTAATGTAAAGGGGGCCTTAAAGGGGTACTCCACTGGTAAACATTTTTATTTATTAAATCAACTGATGCCTCTGTCCATGTCAGGAACTGTCCAGAGCAGCATATGTTTGCTATGGGGATTTGCTCCTACTCTGGACAGTTCCTAAAATGGACAGATGTGTCAGCAGAGAGCACTGTGGTCAGACCTAAAGGAGATTTAAAAAGAAAATAACTTCCTCTGGATCATACAGCATCTTATAAGTACTGGAAGGATTAAGATTTTTATAAGAAGTAATTTACAAATCTGTTTAACTTTCAGGCACCAGTTGATAAAAAGAAAAAAAATATGTTTTCCAGTGGAGTACCCCTTTTTAAATCCACCTAATGAAAGCAAGCTGCCTCTGTCTCAAAACAAATTCCTGGTGCATACTTTTCCGCGGCCACCCACTTTAACCTCTTAACGACCATAGACGTAAATGTATGTCCTGATGTGGCGGTACTTCGCGCACCAGGACGTACATTTACCCCCAGTACATGACCACGAACATCGGAGCGATGCTCGGGTCATGTGCAGCAGGTCCCGGCTGCTTATAGCAGCCAGGGACCCACCGGTAATGGCCGACATCCGCGATCGCACGGATGTCTGCCCTTAACCCCTCAGATGCCGTGGTCAATACAGATCACGGCATCTACGGCAGTGAGGCTACATTTTATGCCGATCTGATCACCCGCTGCACGGCCGCGGGGATCAGATCAGCTGACATGGCGGACGGAGGTCCCCTCACCTGCCTCCGCCGCCTTCCTGGCTACTTCTCTGATCTGCCTTCCAGCAGACCAGAGCAGAAGATAGCCGATAATACTGATCAGTGCTATGCCCTATGCATAGCACTGAACAGTATTAGCAATCTAATGATTGCTATAAATAGTCCCCTATGGGGACATAAAAGAAAAAAATAATAATAAACATATTTGGTATCGCCGCATGCGTAAATGTCCAAACTATTAAAATATAATGTTAATGATCCTGTATGGTGAATGGAAAAAAAGTCCAAAATTGATGCTTTTTTGTCACATTTGATAAAAAAATATATAAAAAAAAATTGATAAATGTTTTATATATACAAATGTGGTATCAATATAATGTACAGATCACGGCATAAAAAATGAGCCCTCATACTGCCGCTTATATAGAAAAATGAAAAAGTTATTGGTCGTCAAAATAGAGGGATTTTAAACATACTAATTTGGTTAAAAAGTTTGCTTTTTTTTTTTTAAATGCATCAATAATAGAAAAGTATATAATCATGGGTATCATTTTAATCGTATTGACCCAAAGAATAAAGAACACATGTCATTTTTTCCATAAATTGTACGGCGTGAAAACGAAACCTTCCAAATTAGCAAAATTACGGTTTTCTTTTTAATTTCCCCACACATTTGCCATACATTTTATGGTAAAGTGAGTGATGTCAATACAAAGGACAACTGGTCTCGCAAAAAACAAGCCCTCGTCTGTGGATGCAAATATAGTTACATAGTTAGTATGGTTGAAAAAAAGACATACGTCCATCAAGTCCAACCAGGGGATTGAAGGGAATGTATCTAACCCTGTTTTAAAGCTGTTAATTGTTCCTGCTGTGACCAGTTCCTGAGGTAGACCGTTCCATAAATTCACAGTCCTCACGGTAAAGAAGGCGTGTCGCCCCTTTAGACTAAACCTTTTCTTCTCCAGACGGAGGGAGTGCCCCCTCGTCCTTTGGGGGGGTTTAACCTGGAACAGTTTTTCTCCATATTTTTTGTATGGGCCATTTATATACTTATATACGTTTATCATATCCCCCCTTAAACGTCTCTTCTCAAGACTAAACAATTGTAACTCCTTTAATCGCTCCTCATAGCTAAGATGTTCCATGCCCCATATTAGTTTAGTCGCGCGTCTCTGCACCCTTTCCAACTCCGCAGTGTCCCTTTTATGTACAGGCGACCAAAACTGAACAGCATATTCCAGGTGAGGCCGTACCAATGCTTTATAAAGGGGGGAGTATTATGTCCCTGTCCCTTGAGTCCATGCCTCTTTTGATACATGACAATATCCTGCCGGCTTTGGAAGCAGCAGCCTGACATTGTGCTATTCTGTAGTCTGTGATCTACAAGTACACCCAGATCCTTCTCTACCAGTGACTCTGCCAGTTTAATCCCCCCTAAGACATACGATGCTGCAGGTTATTAGTACCCAGATGCATAACTTTACATTTATCCACATTGAACCTCATTTGCCAAGTGGATGCCCAGACACTTAGTCTATCCAAGTCATCTTGTAACTTATGCACATCCTCTATAGACTGTACCGTGCTACAAAGCTTGGTGCCATCTGCAAAGATAGAAACAGAGCTGTTAATACCATCCTCTATATATATACACAGCCCCCCTCTATATACACAGCCCCCCTCTATATACACATCCTCTATAGACTGTGCTGTGCTACAAAGCTTGGTGTCATCAGATAGAAACAGAGCTGTTAATGCCATCCTCTACATCATTGATATAAAAGAGTTACGAATTTTAGAAGGCGAGGAGGAAAAAACGAAAATGCAAAAATAAAATGGGCTTGGTCCTTAACCCCTTAACGACGAAGGACGTAAATGTACGTCCTGGTGATGTGGTACTTAACGCACCAGGACGTACATTTACGTCCTAAGCATAACCGCGGGCATCGGAGCGATGCCCGGATCATGCGCGGCAGGTCCTGGCTGTTGATCGCAGCCAGGGACCCGCCAGTAATCGCAGCCGATCCCGCCGATCGCAGACATCCGCCATTAACCCCTCAGATGCCGTGATCAATACCGATCACGGCATCTGCAGCAACCCGGTCACTTAATTGGATGATCGGATCGCCCGCAGCGCTGTCGCAGCGATCCAATCATCCTGCACGGCAGCAGGAGGTCCCCTCACCTGCCTCCGCTGTCTTCCGGGAGTCTTAGTCTCCTATGGGGACTATTAAAGTGTAAAAATAAAAGTAAAAAAAGTAAAAAAAAAAATAAAGTAAAAAAATTTTGAAAAACCCCCTCCCCCAATAAAAACGTAAATTGCCCCATTTTCCCCATTTCACCCCCAAAAAGTGTTAAAAACATTTTTTATACATTTTTGGTATCGCCGCATGCGTAAATATCTGAACTATTAAAATGTTAATGATACCGTACGGTGAACGGCGTGAACGTAAAAAAAAAAAAAGTCCAAAATAATTTTTATAACGTTTTATTCCCAAAAAAATTGGGCCCTCATAACGCCGCTTATACGGAAAAATGAAAAAGTTATAGGTCTTCAAAATAGGGGGATCTTAAACGTACTAATTTGGTTAAAAAGTTTGTGATTTTTTTTTTTTTTTTTTTAAGCGCAACAGTAATAGAAAAGTATGTTATCACGGGTATCATTTTAATCGTATTGACCCACAGAATAAATAACACATGTCATTTTTACCATAAATTGTATTTTTTTGGTTGCGCCATACATTTTATGGTAAAGTGAGTGATGACATTACAACGGACAACTGGTCGTGCAAAAAACAAGCCCTCATACTAGTCTGTGGATGAAAATATAAGAGTTATGATGTTTTGAAGGCGAGGAGGAAAAAATGAAAACGTAAAAATAAAATTTTCTGCGTCCTTAAAGGGGTACTCCGGTGCTTACACATGTTACACACGGTGCTTACACACGTGTGCGCTCCGGGTCTGATTATGGTCGACCGCAGGGCCGGCGGCGTGTGACGTCACGCTCCGCCCCTCAATGCAAGCCTACGGGAGGGGGTGTGATAGCTATCACGCCCCCTCCCGTCGGCTTGCATTGAGGGGCGGAGGCGTGACGTCACACGCCGCCGGCCCTGCGGTCGACCATAATCAGACCCGGATCGAACATGCTCCGGGGACTGATTACAAACTGGGTGCCGCGTGCATGATCCCAGGCATCCCCAGCTGCGGGACTCCCGCAATCAGGCATCTTATCCCCTATCCTTTGGATAGCGGATAAGATGTGTAAGCACCGGAATACCCCTTTAAGGCCCAAATGGGCTGTGTCGTTAAGGGGTTTAAAAAAAAAAACAAGGCAGAATTATTTTTAATATTTGTGCCGCCCTACTTCTTCAACCACTATGGGGCAGTTTACACACACTCAAACACACAAAAAAAGCTAATTCAGTTTGACTGTCCGGGCATGCTGGGAGTTGTAGTTTTGCAACATCTAAAGGTCCACAGTGAAGAGACCACTGCTCTATTGGGGAAAACAGGTATTTTGTATTTTGAATCATCTCTCCTCCATGGTACCTTCCCTTTTTACTTAAAGGGGTACTCCAGGATGTTTAGAAGGTTTGGAGCAGCGGCCACAGTTGCAATGTCACAGCCACGCTCCCTCATGACTCCACCCCCCTCCATTGATGTCTATTGGAAGGGTGTGACTCCCATAGACATCAATGGAGGGGGCGTGGCCGTGACACCGCGACCGCTACTCCAAGCCTTCTGAACTGAATGTTCAGAAGGCAGGGGCACGGGAGCATCCCTTTAACCTGTGCCTGAGGCAGCTCACATGCAAAACCACTTTATAGGATACTCATGGCTGGTATGACAAAGGTTTCTTCCTTCTGGATCAGTTCAGATTTTCATACTGTTTTTCCCAATAGAGCTTTTCCTGAAAATAATTCTCCAGTCACCAACTGCGATTTTATCAATGAGGAATAGATCATTTGAATGTAAACATGCACATTCTGTGATCTTGTTACAGTGACTATATCTCATTATTTTCCCCCCCATAGTCAGTACTCCAGAGAGTTCTACGACCGCTATGCCCAAGGCCAAGAGAAGTCTGTGGTCAATAAGATGCAGCAGAAGTATTGGAAGACCAAGCAGACGCTGATCAAAGTCACTGGGAAGAAGGAAGATGAGCACGTTGTGGCCTCAGACTCCGACCTCGATGCCAAACTTGAGGTTTGTGTTGGGGGCTTGTTGGATGAAAAATGAAGCTGCACAAGTGGTTCATATAGAAAAAATTACTGAACCTTACAGCGCACTAGGGGTGTGAGTGTGACACAATGGAGGCTCAACTCCATGTCGAAGGGCAACCATAAATAGTAAAAATCACACTTGACAATTAGGTTGATTTCTTAAAGGGGTACTCCACTGGCCAGCGTTCGGAAGTGAATGTCCCAAACGCTGTTTTAGAGCTGTGGGGGTCGGCCACGCCCCTTGTGACGTCATGGTCATGCCCCCTCAATGCAAGTCTATGGGAGAAGGCGTGACGGCAGTCACGCCCCCTCCCATTGACTTGCATTGAGGGGCGTGACCATGATGTCACAAGGGGTGTGACCGACCCCGGCAGCTCGAAAACAGCGTTTGGGACATTCACTTCCGAACGCTGGCCAGTGGAGTACCCCTTTAATGCTCTTTCTTTAGTGTTTAATTTTCATAGTACAAAAATAGATCAGCAGATCTCCATAATCTCATTCATAAATGGATACAAAAATAAAACTTCACCCAAAGTGCTCACTCGACACGCTCGACAATCCTCACTCAGCAGCCAGAGTAGCTTCGCCCTTCCTCGGGCATCCTGTTGCTGACGTTCCTTCCTCTCACAAAGGGGTAGACAGGTGAGTAGTTGCCGGACACTTCTGACATTTCAGAGGACACGGCCCCCTTTCTCAAGTCAAGTCACTTTACACTTATTATTGCAGGGGCCAAAATGCTGCACACGGCCTCTGCTGGTTTTGTTGTTAGATGGGTGCAGTCAGGATGAAGGGTCCGCTCACCCCTCACTTTATGTAGATGAATAATTCGACTTTGTCCAAGATAAATAGAAACATCCTTTGGGATTTCCTGTTCTAGGACAGAAGCCACTTGTAGCTATGGTACCGTGTAATCTGCTATCATTACCTTATGTTTCATTACACTGATTTAAAGCGGTACAACACTTCTTTAAAACCTATCCCTGCGTTATCCTCAGTATAGGGGATGGGTGACAGATTGTGGGGGGGGGGGTCTGACTCCTGGGACCCCCTGCAACCTCAAGAACAGGGCTCTGTTTCTCCCTGCGCATGTACCCGCATGTTGGCACTCGCTCCATGCACTCTCTATTGGAGCACTGGAGATACCCGGGTATAGAAAATGCACAGAGCGTGTGCAAACACACCGCACCATTCACAGTGAGAGACAGGGCCCCCGTTCTGGAGATCAGACACTTATCCCTTATCCTGCAGATAGGAGATAAGTTTTAAAATAGTGAAGTAACCATTTAATGATAATTTGTCACCAACACAGACCTCTATTAGATGCACTGGAAACACTAGTCATTGGCATCCACATCCACTGCATTGTCCCTTTAATTCCTAGTTGCCATGGCGACATGGTGCTCGGGATTTTTCAAGCGATTAGTCAGGAAGTGAAAGTTCAGGTTGTTTGCAAAGCAGAATCTTCCCTTCAGCAATACAGTATGACTCTGTGCCAGTCAGATAATACAGGATATAACTCAGGATCAGTACAGGATAAGTAATGTAATGTATGTACACAGTGACCTCACCAGCAGAATAGTGAGTACAGCTCTGGAGTATAATACAGGATATAACTCGGGATCAGTACAGGATAAGTAATGTATGTACACAGTGACCTCACCAGCAGAATAGTGAGTACAGCTCTGAGGTATAATACAGGATATAACTCAGGATCAGTACAGGATAAGTAATGTAATGTATATACACAGTGACCCCACCAGCAGAATAGGGAGTACAGCTCTGGAGTATAATACAGGATATAACTCAGGGTCAGTACAGGATAAGTAATGTAATTTATGTACACAGTGACCTCACCAGCAGAATAGTGAGTACAGCTCTGTAGTATAATACAGGATATAACTCAGGATCAGTACAGGATAAGTAATGTAATGTATGTACACAGTGATCTCACCAGCAGAATAGTGAGTACAGCTCTGGAGTATAATACAGGATATAACTCAGGATCAGTACAGGATAAGTAATGTAATGTATATACACAGTGATCTCACAAGCAGAATAGTGAGTGCAGCTCTGGGGTATAATACAGGATATAACTCAGGATCAGTACAGGATAAGTAATGTAATGTATGTACACAGTGACCTCACCAGCAGAATAGTGAGTGTAGCTCTGGAGTATAATACAGGATATAACTCAGGATCAGTACAGGATAAGTAATGTAATGTATGTACACAGTGACCTCACCAGCAGAATAGTGAGTACAGCTCTGGAGTATAATACAGGATATAACTCAGGATCAGTACAGGATAAGTAATGTAATGTATGTACACAGTGATCTCACAAGCAGAATAGTGAGTACAGCTCTGGAGTATAATACAGGATATAACTCAGGATCAGTACAGGATAAGTAATGTATGTACACAGTGACCTCACCAGCAGAATAATGAGTACAGCTCTGGAGTATAATACAGGATATAACTCAGGATCAGTACAGGATAAGTAATGTAATGTATGTACACAGTGACCCCACCAGCAGAATAGTGAGTACAGCTCTGGAGTATAATACAGGACATAACTCAGGATCAGTACAGGATAAGTAATGTAATGTATGTACACAGTGACCTCACCAGCAGAATAGTGAGTACAGCTCTGGAGTATAATACAGGATATAACTCAGGATCAGTACAGGATAAGTAATGTAATGTATGTACACAGTGACCTCACCAGCAGAATAGTGAGTGCAGCTGTGAGGTATAATACAGGATATAACTCAGGATCAGTACAGGATAAGTAATGTATGTACACAGTGACCTCACCAGCAGAATAGTGAGTGCAGCTCTGGGGTATAATACATCTTTGTACTGTTCCAGCGTTACTATGCTAACTTCTCAACTTTTTTTTCAGCTTTTTCATTCTATCCAGCGAACGTGTATGGAGTTGTTGAAGGTGATCGAGCAGTATCAGAAAAGGATTTGTTGTAAGTGTTTTTGTGTCCTATTCTGCTATGCAAAAACCCGATATGACTTGTGTAGAAAGCAGAAGCCAATGCAGTTTCTAAATCAGCCTTCGTCTGTTGGTTATGGTCAAGTTGTATTATTTTATTGGCATTGAATGCATGGATATAATTGCACATGCATTCTAGGTTAGAATATCACTGTACATACAGAGCCGGTACAGCAATGCATGGTGGCCATGTGTATAAATGAAGTCTCTGTGCTTTATCTTTTTACATGAACAATTGGCATTTAATTTTACAGTAGTGTTGCAATGTGGAACACAAACCATATAATCTTAGTATCGTCTTCTGATCTGCAGCGTTTACAGCTTGCTTACAGTTGTAGTCTCACAGCTGTAGGTACGCAGGTTGCAGACAATAATTTGGCCTTATTTTTGCCTGTTTCTAAATAATTTTCAATGTCTCTCTTTCTTTTTTTTTATTTCTTTAGTTTTATCCCAAGAGGAGAACGAACTGGGGAAATTTCTCCGTTCCCAGGGTTCCCAAGATAAAACAAGGGCTGGAAAAATAATGCAAGCCTCAGGAAAAGCTCTTTGCTTCTCTTCACAACAGAGGTCAGTGCTACAAGGACACATTTTGGAATTCTCTTATTAAAGGGGATATCTAGCAATAGCAAAACAGAGCTAATTTCTACCAAAAAAACAGCACCACACCTGTCCACAGGTTGGGTGTGGTATTACAGCCTGGCTCTATTCACTTCAATGGAACTGAGCTACACAACCACACCCAACCTGCAGACAAATGTGGTGCAGTTTTTTGAAGAAATCAATTCTGTTTTCCTAATACTGAAAAAACCTTTCAGTGATCGGGGCTTTTGTATTCAGTACCCTATATGAGCCGGTCCAGGTAGGGAAAAGACACTGGTATGAAATCCTGGAAGCCTGAGGACTTATAGAGTGAGGGTTTACAGCTATGTGTATCCATGATGTTCCCCCTACAATTGTGACCGATAGCCGCGAAGTCCTTAGCAACTATTGGTCGCTCTTTCTATTGGTCGCTCTTTCTATTGGTCACTCTTTCTATTGGTCTCTCTGCACATTGTCAGGCCGATATTCGATTACTATCCCTAACCTCCACAGCAAGTATCTGATCTGACCGAAACATTATGGGTTTCTGTAATTGCTG
Source organism: Hyla sarda (assembly GCF_029499605.1). Classification (NCBI taxonomy): domain Eukaryota; kingdom Metazoa; phylum Chordata; class Amphibia; order Anura; family Hylidae; genus Hyla; species Hyla sarda. Next base: position 18,691,231 of record NC_079193.1, read on the forward strand.
GATTTCCAATATGTCTACAGATATCTCTTTGAAGTACAAAGTGTTGTGTACACAACTTAAAGCGTACCCGTCAGATCCAACAAAAAAAAACAAAAAACATTTTTTTAAATATATCACTCAGTACCTAATCCTGACCATGTACATCTAATTTTTATGTGTCTAGCACCTTTATTTATTTTATTGCACTTTTAATTTAGCTCACTGGTCTGAATTCCTCTCAAAGGGAGGGGGCGTGGCCTCACTGCAGGTCTCCGCCCCCTCCCTCAGTATACGGTCTGCTCGTATCTCCCCTAGCATTAGCAAAACTACAACTCCCAGCTTCTCCTCACTGACAGTAGCGGGACACAAGATGACAGTGGGAGGATTTTTCCTCTAGCTCTGAGCCCTGCACTCACAGCTGTCAATCAAGGAAGTGTGTCCATGACGCCTGGACACAGCAGGACTAGTATGTGACCAAGCAGGCAGGGGGGGCAGTTGTTTGACTGGATTTTACAGTATGAAATACTGAAAATTTTCTAATGAAAGCAATTACAAAACCTATTGGCTATACATGCTTTACAACATATCAAACGTTTTTGTATCTGACAGTGCCCATTTAAGGCAAATGTTACATCTCTATTGTGGAATCCATAATATCAGAAAATAGATCAATGGGCTCTTTTGGATGTTGTTATACATGCTGTCCGTTTCTTTATTCTGCTTTTATGACATAACAGGGAAACTGAATTGTTGATGCAGATGTGGACTCGGCCTAACACCGCTGCAAGATCAGACTTTACAGGATTTGCTTGTAGTCTGTTACTGTAGAGACACACAGATCTGTTTTGGAGCTGTGGATAAAAAAAACATTAGGTCAGTGTTTTCCAAACAGTTTGTCCAGGCTTGCTGGGAGTTCTAGTTTTGCAACAGCTGGAGATACACAGTTTGGAAAACACTGCATTAGGTGATTGTTGATCGAGACTATTTGCAAAGTTGCTTAACTTAAGAGCTGAAATAATGTGACCTAAAGGATGTACAGTGACCCCCCCCCCCCCCCGACCTACGATGGCCCCAACATATGATCATTTCAACATACGATGGCCTCTCAGAGGCCATCGCATGTTGAAGGCAGCATCAACATACAATGCTTTTGTATGTCGGGGCCATCGCATAAACAGCTATCCGGCAGCGCAGACTGCTTCAGCTCCCACCGGATAGCCGTTTACGGTGCCCCATGTCGTCCGCTGACGATCACTTACCTGTCCTCGGGGCTCCGGCGCGCCCTCTTCAGGATCCCCTGCATCGTTTGCGCTCTCCATCGTCGTCATCATGTCGCTGCGCACGCCGTCCCGTCATCCAATAGGAGCGGCGTGCGTAGCGACGTGATGGCGGCGACGGAGAGCGAGGATGCCGGGGAAGCAGAGGCCTTGCCAGAGCATCGAGGACACCTCGGGGACGCGGCGACAGCGATGGAGGGCGACATCCAGGGCAGCGGTGACGGTCCGGAGCGGCGGGGACATGTGAGTATAACATCCAATACCAGTGGTCTTCAACCTGCGGACCTCCAGATGTTGCAAAACTACAACTCCCAGCATGCCCGAACAGCCGTTGGCTGTCCGGGCATGCTGGGTGTTGTAGTTTTGCAACATCTGGAGGTCTGCAGGTTGTAGACCACTGTCCTATACTTTACCTTGCACGGATCCCTCAACATGCGATGGTTTCAACAAACGATGGTCCATTTGGAATGGATTACCATCGTATGTTGAGGGACCACTGTATTCACGTTTTACTGGGGCTGAAAACTTCTGTTTCACCACAGTTTTACCAAAACTGCAACAAAAAACATAATGTTACCGTAAAGGGAAAGCAAAGTGCTTTTATGCTATAGATAATGTATAGTCATATAGAAGTCTCTCCCTGGATGCATTTACATCTGATCCATTTCCTAACTCTTTCAGATTGGCTCTGAGAACCCCTTTATCTCGGCTTTATCAAGAGGTGGAGACCTTCCGCTACCGAGCAATATCTGACTGCTGGCTGACAGTCAATAGGATGGAGCAAGCGAGAACTGAATATCGAGGAGTTTTGCTGTGGATGAAAGATGTTTCCCAAGAACTGGACCCAGATATATACAAGCAGATGGAAAAATTCAGAAAGGTATTTATATGATAGATTTATTCTTATTGTGGCGTCCCAGCCCCTAAACGCTTATCCCCTATCCACAGGATAGGGAATAAGTGCCTGATCGAGGAGGGAGAGCATGGGGGGTCCCCCCCCATGATCTCTAGAACGGGGACCCAACTCTCCCTGCTGAATGAAGCGTTGGGTCGGCACACGCTCCATTCATTGTCTATGATAGCGCCAAAGCTAGCTGAGCACTGTTCAGTGATCCCTTAAAGGTGTATTCCAGGGAAATTCTTTTTTTTTTTTTTATATCAACTAGCTCCAGAAAGTTAAACAGATTTGTCAATTACAGTGACCCCCCCCCCCCCCCCCCCCCCGACATACGATAATTTCAACATGCGATGGCCTCTCAGAGGCAGCATCAACATACGATGCTTTTGTATGTCGGGGCCATCGCATAAACGGCTATCCGGCAGCGCAGACTGCTTCAGCTGTCACTGGATAGCCGTTTACGGTGCCCCGTGTGGTCCGCTGATGATCACTTACCTGTCCTCGGGGCTCCGGCACGTCCTCCTCGGGATCCCCCTGCATCCCCGGCGCTCTCCTTTGTCGTCATCACGTCGCTGCGCACGCCGTCCCGTCATCCAATAGGAGCGGCGTGCATAGTGACGTGATGGCGGCGACGGAGAGCGAGGATCCCGGGAAAGCAGAGACGGTCGGAGCGTCGGGGACGCGGCAACAGCGATGGAGGGCGACATCCAGGGCAGCGGTGACGGGTCCGGAGTGGCGGGGACAGGTGAGTATGACTTCCTATACTTTACACTGCACGGATCCCTCAACATACGATGGTTTCAACAAACGATGGTTCATTTGGAACGGATTACCATCGTATGTTGAGGGGCCACTGTACTTCTATTAAAAAATCTTAATCCTTCCAATAATTATCAGCTGAAGAAGCTGAGTTTTTCTTTTCTGTCCGGCAACAGTGCTCTCTGCTGACATCTCTGCTTGTCTCGGGAACTGCACAGAGTAGAAGAGGTTTGCTATGGGGATTTGCTTCTACCCTGGACAGTTCCCGAGACAGACGTCTTCAGAGAGCACTTAGAGAAAAAAAAACATCTCAACTTCAGCAGCTCATAAGTACTGAAAGGATTAAGATTTTTTTAATAGAAGTAATTTACAAATCTGTTTAACTTTCTGGAGCCAGTTGATATATTAAAAAGAAAAAAAAAAGATTTTTTCCTGGAAAACCCCTTTTAAGATACAATGTCCTCAGGTTACAATATTCTCGACATACAGTGATAACTTATTATTTACTTAGTTATTGAGTTGGGCACATTAACAGTATTGAGTAGGCTTCCCCCTAGTGCAGTGGTCTCCAAACTGTGGAACTCCTAATGTTGTAAAACTACAACCTCCAACAAACGGCTGGCCAGGCATGCTAGAAGTTGAAGTTTTGCAACATCTGGAGGTCCACAGTTTAGAGACCACTGCCCTAGCGGTTGCTTCAGTCAGTTAGAATTCATTCAACCATATGTCAATGCAGCAGGTTGGAGCTCTGTATCACAAATGGTGTTTGTATTACCATCAACCTAAGGGTGTTCTTTCATATCATGTGACGCCATCAGGATACCCTGCAGGGGGATCCCGGATCTCGTCTATCATGGCTCATAAGTATTTGTGCAAGGTTAAAGAACAAAGCTTAGAAAACAAGCTGCTACTATCACATGTATCTCGTATCTAGCCATACAGGACATAATGATCACAGGGATCACAGGGGTGCTCCAGTGGAAAACTTTTTTTTTTTTTATTCAACTGTTTCCAGAAAGTTAAACAGATTTGTAAATTACTTCTATAAAAAAAAAAACACCTAATCCTCCCAGTACTTATCAGCTGCTGTATGGTCCCGAGGAAGTTGTGTAGTTCTTTCCCATCTGACCACAGTGCTCTCTGCTGACACCTGTGTCCATGTCAGGAACAGGTCCTGACTTGGACAGAGGTGTCAGCAGAGAGCACTGTGGTCAGATTGGAAAAGACTATACAACTTCCTCTGTATTATACAGTAGCTGATAAGTACTGGAAGGGTTAAGATTTTTTTTTATAGAAGTAATTTGCAAATCTGTTTAACTTTCTGTAACCAGTTGATTAAAGAAAATTTTTTTCCACTGGAGTACATTCAATATTGTCTATCATGTTCCCAGTGCCATTGTATCATAAGTGATTGTATTTATCATCCTACGAAAGGTACCAAAATAAAAAATAAGGGTTTTTATTCTTGTCTGAGTTCCAATGTGATTTACCTCCTAAAATGCCCTTGCGGCAAAGCCTATATGGGCCAAACTCCAAGACAAATCAAAGTGAGACTCAGTGAACAGAAATCTATAAGGAGGTATTCACATTTGGAACAGAATTTTTTTTTCCCCGGACCTAAAACTGTGGTCAACCACTGTTTTAGGTCCGGTTGTAAAAGCGCATACGGCGCATAAATGAGCCGACTGGACCTGAACATCTCACTCCAGCCGGCTCATTGAAATGAATTACATACGGGAGCGCGAGGTTTTAGCTCCCCCCTGCCGTATGCCCTCCCGTATGGGAGAAAACGTGATGTGAACCCAGCCCTAATAGATCTCAAATGGCAAGTAATTGAAGAAGTAGAAAAAAGAAGGAAGAGAACAAAATAGCACTACTGAGACGTGAGGCATATTGGATAACAGAATTAGCAACGATTGAACCGAAAGGGATGAATGAAGTGTTCAGTAAAAAGGCATTTTTGTAAATAGCTATGGTTACGTAAAAGAGCTGGTGGTGATTATACAATGTTAAAATAAAACCAGCGCTGAAAGCGTTAAACACTAGTGTCCATCAGCATATTTAACCTAGCTAGAACTCCACACCTGTGCGCATGATTAAGGGGGTGGACCCCGCAACGTAGCGCGGCAGGCTGGAGCTGAGGTATTCAACAACTTACCTGTTTGGGATGTAATCCATCATACCCCACGATATTTTCGAATATGATTTGAAAAGAAATATCTTATGTGACCGTAAGGAAATCATGCAATTAAAAGGAAATCTGCAAGAAGACCAGGCGGTGTGGTCCTGACTAATTTACCGCATGCTTGTTCACACATATATGTATATATATAATATTAATATGCTCTCCGCATGTTATCCAGGTATACCTTACTAAATTTCCACCGGAGTACCCCTTTTAAAAAACACAGCTTCAATTCCTGCGCATCAAATCTGCACAGAATACTGTACGTGTGAATAGACCCTTACAGTCCTGTTGTGCAGTGGATGAGAACGCGCCAGGCTTTTACATTATTGTTACAATTTGTTTTGAGCAGTATTATTGGTGATCGCTCCAGTATTTACGTCTGGAATAATTTTTGGCTTCTTTCACTCTGCTCTGGTCTATAAATTATTCAGCTTCATTGTTCAAATCACAAATAGCAGCCGCAATGTGCAGTGTAGACAGCAGGTGGTGATGTTGTCCCAGAGTTCAATTCTCTGTGCTCTATGTAGGAGTCTATACCAGCGGTCTCCAAACTGTGGCCCTACAGCCTTTACTACAACCAGACAGCATTTTTCATCCCATGGAAATGCATTTAGGAAGGATAGTGGATTTTATGCAGGACATTTACTGAGCAGCACCAGCAGCGTACATCCTCAAAAGTATAAAAGTCTGTGCAGTGTGTGTATGTATGTATGTATATATATATATATATATATATATATATATATATACACTACTTGTGCCAAGGGGGAGGGAAGGAGGCAGAAACGTGGCTGGAAGAGTGTGCGGCTTCTCATGGAGGGGGCTGCAGGGGGTATGCCCTCCTCACATGTGACTTCAGGGCTGTTTGTGACACCAAAAGTTGCAGAAATCTACACCAGTTTAGAGTTGGTGCATATTTCTGATCTGGGAGCAACAGCAGCCACGGAGCTTCTGGATTTGTTAAGAGGTGAATTAAAAATGGGCAGAGCTTCATGTGCAGCGAATGAAAACACTGTACATAGCAAATCTCTCTTTTTATGTTACATCTGCAGTAGATTACAGTATAAACCATGTGGAGGAGATCGGAACAAGTCTCATGTACACAGCGCAGAAATTCTTTATGCAAAATTTGACCGGCAGTGCACATTTCTATATTCTGCTAGCTGAGTACCTGGTGTTGCCCAGGTTTTTCCTACCTAATCCTTGTCGGGGAGGAAAAACAACACAGGAAGCAGTACTTGTCCTCACGTCCCGACCTCACGTCCCGACCTCACGTCCCGACCTCACGTCCCGACCTCACGTCCCGACCTCACTACCCGTCCTCAGGTGGAGCTGAGATGTGATGAAGAGATTTTAGGCCGAAAATAGGATGTGTGGTTTTGTGGAAGTTGGCATGACTTGCAAACCAGACCAATGCACAAAAATGGAAGAAGATAAAAGGGTGTGGCTTAAATGGTGGGTGTGGCTTTGCTAGATGGGATGTGGCATGCGGGAGAGGTGTGGCAGGACTGACTCGCCCACCAGGAGATGCAGATCTTGTGTAGTAAGGTACTGGAAGTCCTATATACTTAAGACAAAAAACCCAACCTTCATGTAAGGGGGTAGGTTAGGGTTAATTTAACTAACTGTCATATAGGTTTATTTGACATAAAAGTAACATGTGACTAAGTTTCATCAAAATATCTCCAGCCATTTGGAAGTTATGCTGGAACATACATTTCCCATAGACTTGCATGGGACTTTAAACAAAAACCCCAACCTTTGCAAATAGGGGTGGGTAAGGGTTAATTTATCTCTCCTATGTTTGTAGTTGACATATTAGTAACGTGTACCAAGTTTCGTGGAAATATGTTATTCTGGAACATACATACACACACACACACATTGAGTTTTATATATATATAGACTATTTCAAAGTAATTTTCAAAGTAAACGCTTCGGGCCCCCGGGACACTCAGTCAAGAGCATCGGGGGGGCGCCGAGAGGCAGGGGCTGGGACAGGCGGTAGCTCGCCTCGCGGCGGACCGCCAGCTCGATCCCAAGATCCAACTACGAGCTTTTTAACTGCAGCAACTTTAATATACGCTATTGGAGCTGGAATTACCGCGGCTGCTGGCACCAGACTTGCCCTCCAATAGATCCTCGTTAAAGGATTTAAAGTGTACTCATTCCAATTACAGGGCCTCGAAAGAGTCCTGTATTGTTATTTTTCGTCACTACCTCCCCGAGTCGGGAGTGGGTAATTTGCGCGCCTGCTGCCTATGTAACTATATGTAACTATGTAACTATATAGACTAGCTGAATACCCGGCGTTGCCCGATTTTTCCTACCAAATCTTTGTGGAAGTACTTGTCCTCGTATCCTGTCCTCAGGTGGGGCTGAGTTGTGAAGAAGAGATTGTAGGCCGAAAATAGGATGTGTGGTTTTTTGGGAGTGGGCATGACTTGCAATTCGGACCAATGCACAAAAAGGGTAGAAAATAAAAGGGTGTGGGTTAAATGGTGGGTGTGGCTTTGCAAGATGGGATGTGGCATGCGGGAGAGGTGTGGCTGGACTGACGCACTCACCAGGAGATGCAGATCTTGTGGTTACTGGAAGTCCTATATACTTGTATTGGACTTAAGACAAGAACCCTATCCTTCACGTAAGCGGGTAGGTTAGAGTTAATTTAACTATTTGGCATAAAAGTAACACGTGTTCTAAGTTTCGTCAAAATATCTACATCCATTTGGAAGTTATATTGGAACATAAATTTCCCATAGACTTGTATGGGACTTTAAACAAAAACCCCAACCCTCGCATATGGGGGTGGATAGGGGTTAATTTATGTATCCTATGTTTGTAGTTGACATGTTAGTAACATGTGACCAATTTTCACTAGCGGTTTGAAAGTGATGCTGGAACATACACATACATACAGTCATGGTTGGCCCCCCTGAAATTTTTCAAGAAAATGAAGTATTTCTCACAGAAAAGGATTGCAGTAACACATGTTTTGCTATAATCATGTTTATTCCCTTTGTGTGTATTGGAACTAAACCAAAAAAGGGAGGAAAAAAGCAAATTGGGCATAATGTCACCAAACTCCAAAAATGGTCTGGACAAAATTATTGGCACCCTTAACTTAATATTTGGTTGCACACCCTTTGGAAAAAAATAAGTGAAATCAGTGGCTTCCTATAACCATCAATAAGCTTCTTACTCCTCTCAGCCGGAATGTTGGACCACTCTTCCTATAACCATCAATAAGCTTCTTACTCCTCTCAGCCGGAATGTTGGACCACTCTTCCTATAACCATCAATAAGCTTCTTACTCCTCTCAGCCGGAATGTTGGACCACTCTTCCCTTACAAACTGCTCCAGGTCTCTCTTATTGGAAGGCGCCTTTTCCCAACAGTAATTTTAAGATCTCTCCACAGGTGATCAATGGGATTTAGATCTGGACTCATTGCTGCCACTTCAGAACTCTCCAGCGCTTTGTTGCCATCCATTTCTGGGGGCTTTTTGACGTATGTTTGGGGTCATTGTCCTGCTGGAAGACCCAAGATCTAGGACGCAAACCCAGCTTTCTGACACTGGGCTGTACAGTGCGACCCAAAATCCGTTGGTAATCCTCAGATTTCATGATGTCTTGTACACATTCAAGGCCCCCAGTGCCAGAGGCCGCAAAACAACCCAAAACATCACTGACCTCCACCATATTTCACTGTAGGTACTGTGTTCTTTTCTTTGTAGGCCTCATTCTGTTTTCGGTAAACAGTAGAATGATGTGATTAACCAAAAAGCTCTATCTTTGTCTCATCTGTCCACAAGATGTTTTCCCAGAAGGATTTTGGTTACTCAAGTTCATTTTGGCAAAATTTAGTCTTGCTTTTTTATGTCTCTGTGTCAGCAGTGGGGTCCTCCTGGGTCTCCTCCATAGTGGGGTCCTCCTGGGTCTCCTGCCATAGCGTTTCATTTCATTTAAATGTCAACGGATAGTTCGCGCTGACACTGATGCTCCCTGAGCCTGCAGGACAGCTTGAATATCTTTGGAACTTGTTTGGGGCTGCTTATCCACCATCCGGACTATCCTGCATGACACCTTTCATCAATTTTTGTCTTCCGTCCATACCCAGGGAGATTAGCTACAGTGCCATGGGTTGCAAACTTCTTAATAATGTTGCTCACTGTGGACAAAGGCAAATCTAGATCTCTGGAGATGGACTTGTAACCTTGAGATTGTTGATAATTTTACACAATTCTTGTTCTCAAGTCCTCAGACAGTTCTCTTCTCCGATTTCTGTTGTTCATGCTTAGTGTGGCACACACAGACACACAATGCAAAGACTAAGTGAACTTCTCTCCTTTTTGGGTGCATTCCTCCTGGCATATACGCATCGTATTTCACACTGCGCAAAATTTGTGGCAGCAGCGGGAAATACGCTGCGTATTCCTCGCTCACTATACACACAGGGCTTTCTGGCGGCAGCCCTATGTGTGCAGTGAGCTTTGGAGGCGGAGCCGCGCGTCACAGTCACACCGGCACACTGCACCACTTCCAAAACTCACTACACGCATAGGGCTGCCGCCGGAAAGCCATGTGTGTGTATAGTGAGCGAGGAATGAGAAGCGTGTTACTTGCCCCAGGTGAGTTTAACCCCTTAAGGACCAGGCCATTTTACACCTTAGGACCAGAGCGTTTTTTGAACATCTGACCACTGTCACTTTAAACATTAATAACTCTGGGATGCTTTTACCTATCATTCTGATTCCAAGTTTGTTTTTTCGTGACATATTCTACTTTATGTTATTGGTAAAATTTTGTTGATACTTGCATTGTTTCTTAGTGAAAAATTCTAAAATTTGATGAAAAAATTAAAAATTTTGCATTTTTCTAACTTTGAAGCTCTCTGCTTGTAAGGAAAATGGATATTCTAAATAAAAAAAATTTTATTCACATATACAATATGTCTACTTTATGTTTGCACCAGAGGGCATCAAAGTTCAGCAGCAATTTTCCAATTTTTCACAAAATTTTCAAACTCACTATTTTTCAGGGACCAGTTCAGGTTTGAAGTGGATTTGAAGGGTCTTCATATTAGAAATACCCCACAAATTACCCCATTTTAAAAACTGCACCCCCCAAAGTATTCAAAATGATATTCAGTCAGCGTTTTAACCCTTTAAATGTTTCACAGGAATAGCAGCAAAGTGAAGGAGAAAATTCACAATCTTCATTTTTTACACTCGCATGTTCTTGTAGACCCAATTTTTTTATTTTTACAAGGGGTAGAAGGAGAAAATTTATACTTATATTTGTAGCCCAATTTCTCTCGAGTAAGCACATACCTCATATGTCTATGTAAAGTGTTCGGCGGGCGCAGTAGAGGGCTCAGAAACAAAGGAGCGACGAGGGGAATTTGGAGAGTACGTTTTTCTGAAATGGTTTTTGGGGGGCATGTTGCATTTAGGAAGCCCCTATGGTACCAGAACAGCAAAAAATCCCCACATTGCATACCATTTTGGAAACTAGACCCCTTGGGGAACGTAACAAGGGGTAAAGTGAACCTTAATACCCCACAGGTGTTTCACGACTTTTGCATATGTAAAAAAATATATATTTTTTTTCACTAAAATGTGTGTTCCCCCCCCAAATTTCACATTTTTGCAAGGGTTAATAGCAGAAAATACCCCCCAAAATTTGTAACCCCATCTCTTCTGAGTATGGAGGTACCCCATAAGTTGACCTGAAGTGCACTACGGGCGAACTACAATGCTCAGAAGAGAAAAGGTCATATTTGGCTTTTTGAGAGCAAATTTTGGTCGGGGGGGGGGGGCATGTTGCATTTAGGAAGCCCCTATGGTGCCAGAACAGCAAAAAAAAAACACATGGCATACCATTTTGGAAACTAGACCCCTTGAGGAACGTAACAATGGGTACAGTGAGCATTTACATTACACAGCATTTTACACTAACAGGCTGTTGTAGACCCCAACTTCACCTTTTCATAAGGGGTTAAAGGAGAAAAAGCCCCCGAAAATTTGTAAGGCAATTTCTCCCGAGTACGGCGATACCCCATATGTGACCCTAAACTGTTGCCTTGAAATACAACAGGGCTCCAAAGTGAAAGCGCCGTGTGCATTTGAGGCCTGAATTAGGGATTTGCATAGGGGTGGACATAGGGGTATTCTGAACCAGTGATTCCCAAACAGGGTGCCTCCAGCTGTTGCAAAACTCCCAGCATGCTTGGACAGTCAACGGCTGTCCGGCAATACTGGGCGTTGTTGTTTTGCAACAGCTGGAGGCTCCATTTTGGAAACAGTGGCGTACCAGATGTTTTTTATTTTTATTGGGGAGGAGAGGGGGGCTGTGTAGGGAAAATGTGTATATGTAGTATTTTTTACTTTTTATTTTATTGTGTGTTAGTGTAGTGTAGTGTTTTTAGGGGATTACAGCGAGTTTCCCGCTGCGAGTTTGAGCTGCCGCGCAAAATTTGCTGCATCGCAAACTTGCAGCCTGATACTCACTGTAAGCCCCTGCCCATGTGAATGTACCCTGTACATTCACAGGGGGGGAACCTCCAGCTGTTGCAAAACTACAACTCCCAGCATGCACAGTCTATCAGTGCATGCTGGTAGTTATAGTTTTGCAACAGCTGAAGGGACACGGTTGGGAAACACTGAGTTAGGAAACAGACAATGTTTCAAAACCAGTGTGCCTCCAGTTGTTGCAAAACCACTACTCCCAAACATTCTCAGGCATGCTGGAAGTAGTAGTTCGGCAACATCTTTAGAGCCAGATGTTGCCGAACTACAACTCCCAGCATGCTTGGAGTTGTAGTTTTGCAACATCTGGAGGACTACAGTTTGCAGACCACTAATACAGTGGTTCCCAATCTGTGCCCTTCCAGATGTTGCAAAACTACAACTCCCAGTATGCCAAAACTGTCCTGGCATGCTGGGAGTTGTAGTTCTGCAACATCTGAAGGGCCAGATGTTACAGAACTACAACTCCCAGCATGCCTGGACAGTAAGGGCATGCTGAGGATGTGTAGTTTTGCAACATCTGGAAGGGCACAGTGGTCTCCTAACTGTGGACCTCCAGATGTTGCAAAACTGCAACTCACAGATGCCCAGACGCCAAGGGCTGGCTGGGCATGCTGGGAGTTGTAGTATACAGGGTCCCATTACAGCAATGCATGTCGCTTTACGGCGACGTGCATTGCTGTAAAGGGCCCGACCGCGGCTGAAGAGGAACTTGCCTGTCACCGCCGCCGTCTTCATCACCGGGATCCGGGTCTTCAGGGACAAGGTAAGTACCGGGGCCGGGCCCCAGCATTCCCCCCGTCCCCCACCGCGTCCTCCGGTCTTCCTCCCGTCCTCTCCGGACTCCCTGGGGCCAGGCAGGGCGGGAGGAAGTAACCGATCAGCCCGGTATCGCCGAAGATCGCAGGGTCGATTTCCCTCGCGATTTGCGGCGATCGCCAACATGGGGGGCCTACATGGTCCCCCTCGGCGTTTGCCCTGTTCAACAGGCATCCGCTTCCGATCTCTGCCCGGCACGCGGCAAAGACCGGAAATACAACAGGACGTTCTCTAACATCCTTGGGCATTAAAGCCCAGGTAGCGGGGACGTTAGAGAACGTCCTATGTCCTAAAGAGGTTAAAGGAGCATCACATGCTTGAAACAATCTTATTTATCCACAATTTTGAAAGGGTGCCAATAATTTTGTCCAGACCATTTTTGGAGTTTGGTGACATTATGTCCAATTTTGCTTTTTTTTTTTTCTTCCCTTTTTTTGGTTTAGTTCCAATACACACAAAGGGAATAAACATGCGTATAGCAAAACATGTATTACTGCAATCCTTTTATGGGAGAAATACTTCATTTTCTTGAAAAAATTCAGGGGTGCCAACATTTACGGCCATGACTGTACATATACACATACATACATGTACACATACATATGCATGTATACATATACATACATGCAAACACACATACTGTATATACATACATTCATACGTATACACATACATATACATACGTGTGTGTGTGTATATATATATATATATATATATATATATATATATATATATATATATAACTCAATGTTCGTTTCTGTTAGGGATTTATTGCTGATTTTCTCTATTGACGTTAAAGGGATATTCCAGCCCCTGTATTCTGTGCATAGGGGATAATTGCTGCGATCAGGTGAACTCTCCCCACTAGTGGTCACACGTGCCTTATTTGCTGCTGCGTATTTTCGGACCCATTGAAGTCAATAGGTAAAAACATCAGCGGCAGAAAATATGCAACAAATTATAGGGCACATGTGACCCTACCCTTAGAGTGTATTCACACATACAGTATCCTGCACATACAATATTTAATGCTACAGATTTGAAGCTGTGTTCAGTCATTTAGTTTACATCGAAATCTGCAGCATCAAATCTGCGCAGGATACTGTACGTGTGACTGCACCCTTAAAAGCAGGAAAGTAGAGGATGTATTAATGTTACTGAACGTTTTATATAGATATTAACTGAAAAAGTTTTTATTATTTCCTGCCAATTGCTGCCGGTGAGTTCAGAAGCTCAGAATGTATGAATGAAGACCTGAAATGGTGACAGACGGGTACAGTCACCAGCCAGGCATCGGTACGGTCAGACCTAGAGGTGCCAGCTTCCCCCCTGCGGGATCTGCATCTTCTCGTAGCCGCAGTGTAAATATAGAAAGTTCTTCATCGGAAGGGATTACGTCAGTGCTCACAGATTGATGCTACCGCCGAGATTCCTCTTCATCTGTTCAATTATGCAGGGTAGGGAATTAGAGGTCACTCAGGAGCAGCGTGCATTACTCAACGCCAAAACCAGAGAAATTACAGGTCAGGTGATCGATTGGCAAATGGATTAAAGTTCCTTACGCTGCCTGGTGCAGTGGGCCGCAGTCCGGGGGTATTAGATGACCGGGGGGGTTTAGCTTTGTGCAGCAGGTTACATCTGTGCTCTCATATCTAGTGAATCTAAACATCTTGGCCCCAATCTGTCCCCCATGGGAAATATCGTCCATTGGCGTGGACCATTAACCCTTTCCTCAATCTCTTAAAGGGGTTATCCAGGAACAAACTTTGTTTTATGTATCAACTGGCTCCAAAAAGTTAAACAGATTTGTAAATTACTTCTATTAAAAAAATCTTAATCCTTTCAGTACTTATGAGCTTCTGAAGTTTAGGTTGTTCTTTTCTGTCTAAGTGCTTTCTGATGACACGTGTCTCGGGAAACGCCCAGTTTAGAAGAGGTTTGCTATGGGGATTTGCTTATAAACTGGGCATTTCCCGAGACAGGTGTCATCAGAGATTACTTAGAAAAGAACAGCCTTAACTTCAGAAGCTCATAAGTACTGAAAGGATTAAGATTTTTTAATAGAAGTAATTTACAAATCTGTTTAACTTTCTGGAGCCAGTTGATATATATAAAAAAGTTTTTTCCTGGATAACCCCTTTAATGCATATAGTCCTTGTTGCTCATGTGAGTAGTCAGCTTGATATTCAGCCACAGTCTCTCATATCACCCTTTAATGGGCCACACCAATAGATGGTACTTCCCACCTTGGACTGGGGTCGGTCTTTCAGTGTTGTGTTGTAACTGATTGAAAAGTCTTTAAAAAAAATTTTTTTTAAAGTACATAAAAACCTAAATAACTTCAGTGCAAATTCTGTAACCCAGTGTTTCCAACCTAGGTGCCTCCAGCTGTTGCAAAACTATAAATCCCAGCCTTCAGGCTGTGAGGGCATGCTGGGAATTGGAGTTTTAAATCAGTTGGGGAAGGCTACAGGTTGGGTAACACTGCAGTACATAGACTTCCATTCTAGTTCTATAATGGGATGGGGGGGGGACATAAATAAATAAATAATTTTTTTACATATATATATATAATATATATAAAAAAAAAATCTTTGTATTAGTGTACTGTATATAAAATATATATATATATATATATACACACACAGATAAAAGTAGTTAAGACAGAAATAGAATAGTAAAAAAAGTTACAAAGTTATAATAAATAAAATATTAAATATGGTAAAAAATGTGCATTAAGTAGAAAATAAACAATACACAATAGGCATAATATGGAATAGTAATAAATGTGAAATACTAATAAAAAAACAAATAAAAGTAAAAAAGGGAAAATTTTAAAGTAGATAAGACTTAGCAGAAATAGAATAGTAAAAAAAAATGTATCAATGAATAAGGTATAAAATAAAAATAGTAATATATATATATATGGTAGAAAATGAAAGCAATAAACATATGTAACAATAAAAAATATGAAATATTAATAAAATCTAAATGAAAATAAATAAGTAAAAAAGTAGAATTAAAAAGACATGACAGAAATAGAATATTAGAGTCACAATACATAAAATATAAAATAGAAATGGTAAAAAAATATGTATATGTGTGTATATACAATAGGCATAATGTGTAACAGTAAAAAATATGAAATACTAATAAAATACAAAATCAAAGTAAAAAACAAATAATGGGAAAATGAAAAAGTAGCTAAGACCTAACAGACCAGGGATCTCCAAACTGTGAGCCTCCAGTGGTTGCAAAACTACAACCCCCAGCATGTTGGACTGACTATATAGTAGTATATAGTATAGGTCAGAATTTCCCACCCAGGGGTGCCTCCAGTGGTTGCAAAACTACCACTCCCAGCATGTTGGACTATATAGTAGTATATAGTATAGGTCAGAGTTTCCCACTCAGGGGTGCCTCCAGCTGTTGCAAAACTACCACTCCCAGCATGTTGGACTATATAGTAGTATATAGTATAGGTCAGAGTTTCCCACCCAGGTATGCCTCCAGCTGTTGCAAAACTACAACTCCCAGCATGTTGGACTATATAGTAGTATATAGTATAGGTCAGAGTTTCCCACCCAGGGGTGCCTCCAGCTGTTGCAAAACTACAACTCCCAGCATGCCCGGACAGCCAACGGCTGTCCGGGCATGCTGGGAATTGTAGTTTTGCAACAGCTGGAGGTCCACTGCTTTGGGCACACTGGTATAACTGCTCTTTTCTTGTGAAGTATTGGATACGGACCAATCACATAATATGGGTAGAAATGTAATGTACTACACGTACATGCCTAAACACACACACACACACTATATTATCTAATCAAGAGTGAAATATTCCAGAAAGTCCAATAATCCGGCACTTGTTTCCATTGTGGAATTTCTCAAGACTAGAAGCAGAAGACTGAACGAAGAAAAACCATCGACTATAATCTATGATTATACGTTAATCCAGAACATGTCACAATATGTCGTGATTCGGCGTAATATCCCTTTAATTTCGCACTTCGCGTTCAAGGTGACCTTCTTGACTGCCTCCTCACCCTTTCGTTTTCTTGGCATCGCGGACGTGTGCCAGGAATCCTGGCTGTATTTTCTGCATAGACCTGCATTGATTCCCCAGCGCTCCGGCCGCCTGTCCTCATCACGGAAACATTTGGTCACACAGCACTTGGCACCGCGCATCCTTAATCCGATTTGACATAAAAGGCTGGCGTGGCGTTTGCGGGCCCGTGCCCAGGCCGGAGACTGCTGATTTCTGGATGAACTAGATGTGGCTGCTCCCTGTTGAGTCGGACGACTCCATAGAAGAGAGAAAAGAGCTTGTGCCGTCCTTGTGCCCGTAAAGACGTTAGAAGTTATTGCTGAATCGGCAGAATACGACAGCTGGGCAGATTTACTAAGAATGGTCTAAGGCCCCTTTCACACTACAGGTATCATCATGGTTTTTTACTGCTGTTATTTTACAATAACGGATGAAAAAAACAACGGATGCAATAACTGGTAATAACGGATGATAACTGATGACCATCATCCGTCATTTTTAATGTTTTTTTATTTTTGATGTTTTTCATCCGTTATTACCAGTTATTACCATTACATCCTTTTTTTTTTTTTTTTTTTTTTTAACCCCTTAAGGACCGGAGGTTTTTCCGTTTTTGCATTTTCGTTTTTTGCTCCTTGCCTTTAAAAAATCATAACTCTTTCAAATTTACACCTAAAAATCCATATGATGGCTTATTTTTTGCGCCACCAATTCTACTTTGTAATGACGTCAGTAATTTTGCCCAAAAATCTATGGTGAAGCGGGAAAAAAAATCATTGTGCGACAAAATTTTTAAAAAAACGCTGTTTTGTAACTTTTGGGGGCTTCCGTTTCTACGTAGTACATTTTTCGGTAAAAATGACACCTGATATGTATTCTGTAGGTCCATACGATTAAAATGATCCCCTACTTATATAGGTTTGATTTTGTCGGACTTCTGGAAAAAATCATAACTACATGCAGGAAAATTAATACGTTTAAAATTGTCATCTTCTGACCCCTATAACTTTTTTATTTTTCCGTGTATGGGGCGGTATGAGGGCTCATTTTTTGCGCCGTGATCTGAAGTTTTTAACGGTACCATTTTTGCATTGATAGGACTTATTGATCGCTTTTTATTCATTTTTTCATGATATAAAAAGTGACCAAAAATGCACTATTTTGGACTTTGGAATTTTTTTGCGCGCACGCCATTGACCGTGCGGTTTAATTAACGATATATTTTTATAATTCGGACATTTCCGCACGCGGCGATACCATTTATGTTTATTTTTATTTTTATTTACACTGTGTTTTTTCTTTTATGGGAAAAGGGGGGTGATTCAAACTTTTAATAGGGAAGGGGTTAAATGATGTTTATTCACTTTTTTTTTGCACTTTTTTTTTGCAGTGTTATAGGTCCCATAGGGACCTATAACACTGCACACACTGATCTTTTACATTGATCACTGGTTTCTCATAAGAAACCAGTGATCGATGATTCTGCCGCATGACTGCTCATGCCTGGATCTCAGGCACTGAGCAGTCATTCGGCGATCGGACAGCGAGGAGGCAGGTAGGGGCCCTCCCGCTGTCCTGTCAGCTGTTCGGGATGCCGCGATTTCACCGCGGCTATCCCGAACAGCCCACTGAGCTAGCCGGCATGCTTTCGGTTTCACTTTAGACGCGGCGTTCAACTTTGAACGCCGCGTCTAAAGGGTTAATAGCGCGCGGCACAGCGATCAATGCCGCGCGCTATTAGCCACGGGTCCCGGCCGTTGTTAGAGGCCGGGCCCGACCCGCTATGACGCGGGGCCACGCCGTGGCCCCGCGTTATAGATCGGGAGTGGACACATGACGTTCCAGTACGTCATGTGTCCTTAAGGGGTTAAATCAGGTTTTTAACCCTTTTTTTCTTTTGTAAAGCTGTACTGAGCATGCTCGGTTCAAAAAAAAACGGATGTTAAAAAAAATCCTGACAATAACTGATAACGGATGTTTTTTTTCTTTTTGAACATCCGGTTCCCATAGACTTCAATGTTAAATTTTAACGTCCGGTTTTTAAAAATTACTGCATGCACCGTCTTTTGTGCCGGCAAAAATAACTGACATTAGTAAAAAAAAAACGTACATTCCTGATGCAAAAGGATGTTCACAAAATCCTATTGATGTGAATGGGATTTTTTGTCGGCCGTTTTCAGGACTTTTTGCCGGGAGTAATGATGGAGGTTTTATACAGTATGATACCTGCAGTGTGAAAGGGTCCTAAATTAGATAATGGAAGTGCATCATTTCCACAGTGGATCAGGTTATTGGTGGCATCTTTAGATACTTAGAGTACGTTCACACGCGCAGATTTTTTAGCGGGTTTTCCGCTGCGTATTTGAAAGTGGGCGGGCTCTTCTTGGCTGTCCACAGCAGATTTTTCGCGGCAGAATGTACACTGCGTAAAAAATCCACCGCAAGCCCCATTGAAGTCAGTAGGGACTGTGGCGGATTTTTCGCAGCGTAAATTCCGCCGCGGAAAATCTGCTGCGAACAGCCAAGAAGAGCCCGCCCACTTTCAAATACGCAGCGGAAAACCCGCTAAAAAATCTGCGCGTGTGAACGTACCCTTAAGGTTGTCAAACTTTACACTGCATGTTGGTTGACTTAAAGGGGCACTGTCATGAAATTTTTTTAGTAGTAGTGGCAAGTTTTGATCAGTCAGGGGTCCCAGCGTTCGAGAAAATGCGCACTTAGTACGTTCTAGCCCCGCTCGGTGTCACATGACCTAGAAGGACTCATAATGTAAGTCTATGGGGCTGCCCAGGCCTCATAGACACAAAGCAGAGAGAGGAGAACATGGCTGCCCTCTTCTCTCCCTGCTCATCCTTGTCATCTGTCGTACATGCTGACAGTTTTTATTTTATTTTTATTTATTGACAGGTACGCTTTAACCCCTTCATGACCCAGCTCATTTTTTTTTCTGGCTCACGTTTTTTTTTTCTTCCTTACCTTCTAAGACCCTTAACTTTTTTTTATTTTTCGACTGACAAAGTTGTATTAGGGCTTATTTTCTGGGGGACGAGTTGGACTTTCCACTGATTTTTATTTTTATTTTTTTATCATACAATGTATTACAAAGCCAGAAAAAAATGATATGCAGGGCAAAATTGAAAAAAATATGGAATTGCACAATTTTGAAGGGTAAAAATAATAGCGGAGTAAAAAATACGGTAAATCTGACATTTCATCTTCTATGGGTCAGTACGATTCCAATGATACCAAATTTGAATAATTTTTGTTTCGTTTTATGGTTAAAAAAATGTAAACCTTGAAAAATAATAAAAAAAATAAAAATAAACTTTGTTCATTACAATGTCTTCACCCCTAGAACTTTTTTATTTTTCCACTTACTAATGTGTTAGAGTTTGTTTTTTGCGCCATGAGCTGTAGTGTTTAACAGTACTACTTTTGTGTAGTTATTGCTTTTTGATCACTTTTTATTACGATTTTTTTTGGGATGTAATGTAACCAAAAATCAGCAATTTTGTCGTTTGGAATTTTTTTGCATTTATGCTGTTCACTGTGCAGGATCAGAAACATAATAATTTAATAGTTCAGACAATTACACACGCTGCAATACCAAATATGTGGATTTTTTTTGTTTGTTTGTGCACTGATTTATTTAAAAAAATGGGAAAAGGGGGGTGATTTGAATTTTTATTAGGGGATGGATTTTTTAAATATTTTAAAAAACATTTTTTTTTACTTTTTTAAACACACTTTTTGTCCCCCCTAGGGGCCTACTATAAGCCATCATCAGATGGCTTACATAGATCAATGTAATGCTATTGCATTACATTGATCCATTAAATCTGTGCTCTATTGCTAAGGGCTGCCAAAGGGAGCCCAAAGCAATCTCAGAGCAGGGGAAGACGCCGAGAACCAGGTAAGGCCTCGGCTTCCCTGGCAACCCATGTATACATGATGCACTATTATAGTAGTTATATTCTTATATATAGGAGGAAGTATTATAGTAGTTATATTCTTGTACATAGAAGTCAGTATTATAGTAGTTATATTCTTGTATATAGGAGCAGTATTATAGTAGTTATATTCTTGTATATAGGAGGCAGTATTATAGTAGTTATATTCTTGTATATAGGAGGCAGTATTATAGTAGTTATATTCTTGTACATAGAAGTCAGTATTATAGTAGTTATATTCTTGTATATAGGAGCAGTATTATAGTAGTTATATTCTTGTATATAGGAGGCAGTATTATAGTAGTTATATTCTTGTATATAGGAGGCAGTATTATAGTAGATATATTCTTGTATATAGGAGGAGTATTATAGTAGTTATATTCTTGTATATAGGAGCAGTATTATAGTAGTTATATTTTGTATATAGGAGCAGTATTATAGTAGTTATATTCTTGTATATAGGAGCAGTATTATAGTAGTTATATTCTTGTATATAGGAGCAGTATTATAGTAGTTATATTCTTGTATATAGGAGGCAGTATTATAGTATATATATATTCTTGTATATAGGAGGCAGTATTATAGTAGTTACATTCTTGTATATAGGAGCAATATTATAGTAATTATATTCTTGTATATAGGAGCAGTATTACAGTAGTTATATTCTTGTATATAGGAGCAGTATTATAGTAGTTACATTCTTGTATATAGGAGCAGTATTATAGTAATTATATTCTTGTATATAGGAGCAGTATTACAGTAGTTATATTCTTGTATATAGGAGGCAGTATTATAGTAGTTATATTCTTGTATATAGGAGCAGTATTATAGTAGTTATATTCTTGTATATAGGAGCAGTATTATAGTAGTTATATTCTTGTATATAGGAGGCAGTATTATAGTAGTTACATTCTTGTATATAGGAGCAGTATTATAGTAATTGTATTCTTGTATATAGGAGCAGTATTACAGTAATTATATTCTTGTATATAGGAGGCAGTATTATAGTAGTTATATTCTCGTATATAGGAGGCAGTATTATAGTAGTTATATTCTCGTATATAGGAGCAGTATTATAGTAGTTATATTCTTGTATATAGGAGCAGTATTATAGTAGTTATATTCTTGTATATAGGAGGCAGTATTATAGTAGTTATATTCTTGTATATAGGAGCAGTATGATAGTAGTTATATTCTTGTATATAGGGGCAGTATTATAGTAGTTATATTCTTGTATATAGGAGCAGTATTATAGTAGTTATATTCTTGTAAATAGGAGCAGTATTATAGTAGCTATATTCTTGTATATAGGAGCAGTATTATAGTAGTTATATTCTTGTATATAGGAGCAGTATTATAGTAGTTATATTCTTGTATATAGGAGCAGTATTATAGTAGTTATATTCTTGTACATAGGAGCAGTATTATAGTAGTTATATTCTTGTATATAGGGGCAGTATTATAGTAGTTATATTCTTGTATATAGGAGGCAGTATTATAGTTGATATATTCTTGTATATAGGAGGAAGTATTATAGTAGTTATATTCTTGTATATAGGAGCAGTATTATAGTAGTTATATTCTTGTATATAGTAGCAGTATTATAGTAGTTATATTCTTGTATATAGGAGGCAGTATTATAGTAGTTATATTCTTGTATATAGGGGCAGTATTATAGTAGTTATATTCTTGCATATAGAAGCAGTATTATAGTAGTTATATTCTTGCATATAGAAGCAGTATTATAGTAGTTATATTCTTGTATATAGGAGCAGTATTATAGTAGTTATATTCTTGTATATAGGAGCAGTATTATAGTAGTTATATTCTTGTATATAGGAGTAGTATTATAGTAGTTATATTCTTGTATATAGGAGGCAGTATTATAGTAGTTATATTCTTGAATATAGGAGGTACTATTATATTACTGCTCCTATTTACAAGAATATAACTAATATAATAATATGTAGCATGCTGGGAGTTGAAGTTGTCAACATCTGGAGGGCCACACTTTGAGACCACTTCTAAATGTGCTCTATGAACTCCTGGTCGAGAAGAAGTTGTTCCATACTGACATTAGATTTTTTTAATATGCATGTGTTTCTCTGGTAACCATGTGTGAGAATAGAAGGGCCCATATACTTATGGCTATTTATACTTTTCCCTTTTAGGTTCAGGCACAAGTGCGTCATACCAAAACTGCGTTTGATAGGCTGAAAACTGATGTATGTGAAAAAGTGGATCTTCTCAGAGCCAGTAGATGCAACCTGTTATCTCATGTGCTGACATCATATCAGGTAACAAGAATGAAAGTTTATTATTAAGTCATTTCAAGAGCACATAGGGGGCAGTATTATAGTAGTTATATTCTTGTATATAGGAGCAGTATTATAGTAGTTATATTCTTGTATATAGGAGCAGTATTATAGTAGTTATATTCTTGTATATAGGAGCAGTATTATAGTAGTTATATTCTTGTATATAGGAGCAGTATTATAGTAGTTATATTCTTGTATATAGGAGCAGTATTATAGTAGTTATATTCTTGTATATAGGAGCAGTATTATAGTAGTTATATTCTTGTATATAGGAGCAGTATTATAGTAGTGATATTCTTGTATATAGGAGCAGTATTATAGTAGTTATATTCTTGTATATAGGAGCAGTATTATAGTAGTTGTATTCTTGTATATAGGGGCAGTATTATAGTAGTTGTATTCTTGTACATAGGAGCAGTATTATAGTAGTTGTATTCTTGTATATAGGAGCAGTATTATAGTAGTTATATTCTTGTATATAGGAGCAGTATTATAGTAGTTATATTCTTGTATATAGGAGACAGTATTATAGTCGTTATATTCTTGTACATAGGGGGCAGTATTATAGTAGTTATATTCTTGTATATAGGAGCAGTATTATAGTAGTTATATTCTTGTATATAGGAGCAGTATTATAGTAGTTATATTCTTGTATATAGGAGCAGTATTATAGTAGTTATATTCTTGTATATAGGAGCAGTATTATAGTACTTATATTCTTGTACATAGGAGGCAGTATTGTCGTAGTTATAATTTTTAAATTGGCATCAGTATTATAGGAGTTATATTCTTTTACATTGAGAGCAATATTATGGTATTAGCAGTATTTTAGTTATATTTACAGAGCACACATTGATTTCTATTGATGTATTTGATCCTCCAAACCTGAGAGAGATAAACCTAACTGAGGGTCCCTGAACAGTTCTTCTTTTATATATCAAGTTTCTTTTTAGATCTTATTATAAACCTGTATTTCAGTCGCTGTGTTTGTTTCTTTGGCAGACAACACTACTTCACTTTTGGGAGAAAACATCTCACACAATGGCTGCCATTCATGAAAGCTTCAAGGGCTACCAGCCATATGAATTTACTACACTAAAGGTGAGCTGTTCTCCTCTGTCTATGTCTTGCTCTATGTTATCTCTGATCCAGCACTGCTACTTATCCTTGATGGCAGAGGGGGAGTTTTTGTAGTGAAATCGATATGCTACCTCTAGGGGGATCTCTCCGGTTTGGTGTAGTATAGAGGATCTGTCCTGTGTGGTATAGTATAGAGGATCTGTCCTGTGTGGTGTAGTATAGAGGATGTGTCCTGTGTGGTGTAGTATAGAGGATCTGTCCTGTGTGGTATAGTATAGAGGATCTGTCCTGTGTGGTGTAGTATAGAGGATCTGTCCTGTGTGGTGTAGTATAGAGGATCTCTCCTGTGTGGTGTAGTATAGAGGATCTGTCCTGTGTGGTATAGTATAGAGGATCTGTCCTGTGTGGTGTAGTATAGAGGATCTGTCCTGTGTGGTGTGGTGTAGTATAGAGGATCTGTCCTGTGTGGTGTAGTATAGAGGATCTCTCCTGTGTGGTGTAGTATAGAGGATCTGTCCTGTGTGGTGCAGTATAGAGGATCTCTCCTGTGTGGTGTAGTATAGAGGATCTCTCCTGTGTGGTGTAGTATAGAGGATCTCTCCTGTGTGGTGTAGTATAGAGGATCTCTCCTGTGTGGTGTAGTATAGAGGATCTGTCCTGTGTGGTGTAGTATAGAGGATCTCTCCTGTGTGGTGTAGTATAGAGGATCTCTCCTGTGTGGTGTAGTATAGAGGATCTGTCCTGTGTGGTGTAGTATAGAGGATCTGTCCTGTGTGGTGTAGTATAGAGGATCTCTCCTGAGTGGTGTAGTATAGAGGATCTGTCCTGTTTGGTGTAGTATAGAGGATCTCTCCTGTGTGGTGTAGTATAGAGGAGCTGTCCTGTGTGGTGTAGTATAGAGGATCTGTCCTGTGTGGTGTAGTATAGAGGATCTCTCCTGTGTGGTGTAGTATAGAGGATCTCTCCTGTGTGGTGTAGTATAGAGGATCTCTCCTGTGTGGTGTAGTATAGAGGATCTCTCCTGTGTGGTGTAGTATAGAGGATCTGTCCTGTGTGGTGTAGTATAGAGGATCTGTCCTGTGTGGTGTAGTATAGAGGATCTGTCCTGTGTGGTGTAGTATAGAGGATCTGTCCTGTGTGGTGTAGTATAGAGGATCTCTCCTGTGTGGTGTAGTATAGAGGATCTCTCCTGTGTGGTGTAGTATAGAGGATCTCTCCTGTGTGGTGTAGTATAGAGGATCTCTCCTGTGTGGTGTAGTATAGAGGATCTCTCCTGTGTGGTGTAGTATAGAGGATCTGTCCTGTGTGGTGTAGTATAGAGGATCTCTCCTGTGTGGTGTAGTATAGAGGATCTCTCCTGTGTGGTGTAGTATAGAGGATCTGTCCTGTGTGGTGTAGTATAGAGGATCTCTCCTGTGTGGTGTAGTATAGAGGATCTCTCCTGTGTGGTGTAGTATAGAGGATCTCTCCTGTGTGGTGTAGTATAGAGGATCTCTCCTGTGTGGTGCAGTATAGAGGATCTCTCCTGTGTGGTGTAGTATAGAGGATCTGTCCTGTGTGGTGTAGTATAGAGGATCTCTCCTGTGTGGTGTAGTATAGAGGATCTGTCCTGTGTGGTGTAGTATAGAGGATCTCTCCTGTGTGGTGTAGTATAGAGGATCTCTCCTGTGTGGTGTAGTATAGAGGATTTCTCCTGTGTAGTATAGTATAGAGGATCTCTCCTGTGTGGTGTAGTATAGAGGATCTCTCCTGTGTGGTGTAGTATAGAGGATCTGTCCTGTGTGGTGTAGTATAGAGGATCTCTCCTGTGTGGTGTAGTATAGAGGATCTCTCCTGTGTGGTGTAGTATAGAGGATCTCTCCTGTGTGGTGTAGTATAGAGGATTTCTCCTGTGTAGTATAGTATAGAGGATCTCTCCTGTGTGGTGTAGTATAGAGGATCTCTCCTGTGTGGTGTAGTATAGAGGATCTGTCCTGTGTGGTGTAGTATAGAGGATCTCTCCTGTGTGGTGTAGTATAGAGGATCTCTCCTGTGTGGTGTAGTATAGAGGATCTCTCCTGTGTGGTGTAGTATAGAGGATGTGTCCTGTGTGGTGTAGTATAGAGGATGTGTCCTGTGTGGTGTAGTATAGAGGATCTGTCCTGTGTGGTGTAGTATAGAGGATCTCTCCTGTGTGGTGTAGTATAGAGGATCTGTCCTGTGTGGTGTAGTATAGAGGATCTCTCCTGTGTGGTGTAGTATAGAGGATCTGTCCTGTGTGGTGTAGTATAGAGGATCTGTCCTGTGTGGTGTAGTATAGAGGATCTGTCCTGTGTGGTGTAGTATAGAGGATGTGTCCTCTGTGGTGTAGTATAGAGGATCTGTCCTGTGTGGTGTAGTATAGAGGATGTGTCCTCTGTGGTGTAGTATAGAGGATGTGTCCTGTGTGGTGTAGTATAGAGGATCTCTCCTGTGTGGTGTAGTATAGAGGATATGTCCTGTGTGGTGCAGTATAGAGGATCTCTCCTGTGTGGTGTAGTATGGAGGATCTCTCCTGTGTGGTGTAGTATAGAGGATCCGTCCTGTGTGGTGTAGTACAGAGGATCTGTCCTGTGTGGTGTAGTATAGAGGATCTCTCCTGTGTGGTGTAGTATAGAGGATCTCTCCTGTGTGGTGTAGTATAGAGGATCTCTCCTGTGTGGTGTAGTATAGAGGATCTCTCCTGTGTGGTGTAGTATAGAGGATCTCTCCTGTGTGGTGTAGTATAGAGGATCTCTCCTGTGTGGTGTAGTATAGAGGATCTCTCCTGTGTGGTGTAGTATAGAGGATCTCTCCTGTGTGGTGTAGTATAGAGGATCTCTCCTGTGTGGTGTAGTATAGAGGATCTGTCCTGTGTGGTGTAGTATAGAGGATCTGTCCTGTGTGGTGTAGTATAGAGGATCTCTCCTGTGTGGTGTAGTATAGAGGATCTCTCCTGTGTGGTGTAGTATATAGGGATCTGTCCTGTGTGGTGTAGTATAGAGGATCTCTCCTGTGTGGTGTAGTATAGAGGATCTCTCCTGTGTGGTGTAGTATAGAGGATCTCTCCTGTGTGGTGTAGTATAGAGGATCTCTCCTGTGTGGTGTAGTATATAGGATCTGTCCTGTGGGGTGTAGTATAGAGGATCTCTCCTGTGTAGTGTAGTATAGAGGATCTGTCCTGTGTGGTGTAGTATATAGGATCTGTCCTGTGTGGTGTAGTATAGAGGATCTGTCCTGTGGGGTGTAGTATAGAGGATCTCTCCTGTGTGGTGTAGTATATAGGATCTGTCCTGTGTGGTGTAGTATATAGGATCTGTCCTGTGGGGTGTAGTATAGAGGATCTCTCCTGTGTGGTGCAGTATAGAGGATCTCTCCTGTGTGGTGTAGTATAGAGGATCTCTCCTGTGTGGTGTAGTATAGAGGATCTGTCCTGTGTGGTGCAGTATAGAGGATCTCTCCTGAGTGGGTCACACAAATTGGTTAGGAGCAGCTACAGTACCCAGGCCTCCAAACTGTGGACCTCCAGCTGTTGCAAAACTACAACTCCCAGCATGCCTGGACAGCCGCTGGCTGCTGGGAGTTGTAGTTTTGGGAGTTGCACTTTTGCAGCCCCTTAAATCTTTTTGCAGCGCTCATGACGCCGGACTGATCACAATCCTGCACTAATCACACCCCAAACTGCATTCAGGACTCCTAATAGGACTGAAGATTTGCAGGATTCGGATTATTCAGCACCATCTTTATGCTATAGATAGAATGGTGGTGGAGGAGAGGGGTCATAGTCTGCAGGCACCAGACTGGAGGCTCCGCTTTCAGGATAAGTCGGTCCTGGATTTGGGGGGCCAGATTATAACTTTCTGGACGGTTCTCGCATTTTTTTGGCTCGGCCAAGTTTATTCTGCTTATAAAAAGCAAATGTTCTGCATTTTTATTCCCTTATCTTATGTTGACTTAGTATTTATCACGATTGAGCTTTCAGTACCAGGATTTCCCTGTTAGATTTGTTCCCACGCTCGTGTGGGCGTACCGTGGGCACCGCAGCAGATTGTGCTGCACAAGATTAGGCAGCCTGGCTGATGTGGGACTACAAGTTCCAGGAGGAGACTTTTTTACTTTTTTTTTTCTTACTTTACAGTGGTTCCTCAACATCCGATGGTAATCCATTCCAAATGGTCCATCGTTTGTTGAAACCATCGTATGTTGAGGGATCCGTGCAATGTAAAGTATAGGACAGTGGTCTACAACCTGCGGACATCCAGATGTTGCAAAACTACAACACCCAGCATGCCCGGACAGCCAACGGCTGTCCGGGCATGCTGGGAGTTGTAGTTTTGCAACATCTGGAGGTCCGCAGGTTGAAGACCACTGGTATTGGAGGTTATACTCACGTGTCCCCGCCGCTCCGGACCGTCACCGCTGCCCTGGATGTCGCCCTCCATCGCTTCGCCGCGTCCCCGGGATGTCCCCGACGCTCCGGCAAGGCCTCTGCTTCCCCGGCATCCTCGCTCTCCATCGCCGCCATCACATCGCTATGCACGCCGCTCCTATTGGATGACGGGACGGCGTGCGTAGCAACGTGATGACGACGATGGAGAGCGCCGGCGATACAGGGGATCCCGAAGAGGACGCGCCGGAGCCCCGAGGACAGGTAAGTGATCGTCAGCCGACCACACGGAGCACCGTAAACGGCTATCCGGGGGCAGCTGAAGCAGTCTGCGCTGCCGGATAGCCGTTTATGCGATGGCTCCGACACAAAAGCATCGTATGTTGATGCTGCCTCTGAGAGGCCATCGCATGTTGAAATGATCGTATGTCGGGGCCATCGTAGGTCGAGGGGGGTCACTGTATTTATTTTGACAGGGTCATTCTGCTGACTGGGGAGCAATGTGCTAAGAGAAGGCCATCATGCGTCCGCATAGCAAACAATTATTATAATTATTTTAACCTTTTTTTTTTGCCGTTTTTCTATATCCCACTTCAGAGTTTACAAGACCCTGTCGATAAACTGTGCCGTCAATCCAAGAAGAAGCCAAAAGCCAAGGAAACCCCTCCCGAAACAAAGGACAATGACCAGTAAGTAGCAGGAGGCTGAGATTCCTTTACCATACATAAAAACGTTTAAAAAAAAAAAAAAAACAGGTATGTGAAGTTCAGGTTAAAGGCCCAGGGCCTGAGGCTGCACTACTGAGAAATGTTGATGACATCCTGTTTGATTTCTATCAAATGCAGTGTTTCCCCCAACCTGAGTCTCTCTGTCTGTTACAAAACTACAACTCCCAGCATACCCTGACAGCTGTAGGCTGAATTTTAGTTTTCATATTTTATTTGTTTTATGTTAATGTTATGCTTTTTTACATTTATTTTTGTTCTATTGTTATGTTTATTTATTTTTATTATATTTCTATTGTGTTATCTATTTTTATTTATTTATTTATATTCTTTCTATTGTTTTATCTATTTTTATTTATTTATATTCTTTCTATTGTTTTATCTATTTTTATTTAATTCTTTTTAAAGGGGTATTCCGGCCCTAATACATCTTGTCTGCTACCGGGGGTCCCCAGCGGCCCACCTTTGCGAGCTCTCCGCAGCACTGGAGGCTCCAAGTGTGCAGCGTCATGACCACTGGGCCGGAGTATCGTTACGTCACGACTCCGCCCCTGTGTGACGTTACGCCCTGCCCCCACAATGCAAGTCTATGGGTGTGACGGCCGTCACGCCCCCTCCCATAGACTTGCATTGAGGGGGCGGGACAGGACATCACACGCGGGCAGAGTCGTGAAGTCACGATACTCCGGCCCCGTGGTCGTCATGCTGCACACTCTGAGCCTCCAGCACTGCAGACCGCTCGCAAAGGTGGGTGTGTCCCCCAGCGGCGGGACCCCCACCATCAGACAACTTATACCCTATCCTTTGGATAGGGTATAAAATGTATTTGGGTCGAAGTACC
Organism: Hyla sarda; assembly: GCF_029499605.1. Classification (NCBI taxonomy): domain Eukaryota; kingdom Metazoa; phylum Chordata; class Amphibia; order Anura; family Hylidae; genus Hyla; species Hyla sarda. The sequence continues at coordinate 18,721,025 of NC_079193.1, forward strand.
CCTTTAAATATTATTATATTTCTATTGTGTTTATTTATATTCTTTCTATTGTTTTATCTATTTTTATTTATTTTTAATTATCATATTTCTATTGTGTTATCTATTTAAGTTTTTTTTACTTTTATTTTTATTTAATTTTATATCTGTTGTGTTATCTATTTATTCATTTGTTATTTATTGTTTTGTTTTTTTTGTATTTCAAATTTTTTTTTACTGTTATGTCTATTGGGGATTTTTTTTATGTTTTTACTTACGGTATACATTATTTACTATTTTTATTTTAAGATTGCTTGCTTTTTTACTAGATTTCTATTGTTATCGATTTATTTTAGTTTTACTTCTATTTTTATTTAAATGTTATTATCTGTTGTGTTTTACCGTTACGTTTTATGTCTATTGTGTATTCTTTTTCTAACTTTCATATATTCTTTACTATTTTCATTTTAAGATTACTTGTTTTTTTATTTCTATTATAATTAATAGAGATTTAATTAATTTTGCATTATAGAATTAGAACGGCAGTCTAGAATGGCTGTTGAAGTGTACTGAAAACTATTAGGTGTTGCAAAACTACAACTCCCAGTATGCCCTGACAGCCTTCGGCTGTCAGGGCATGCTGGGACTTGTAGTTTTGCAACAGCTGGAGATCTACTTATTGATCACTTTCCTAGAGATCTTGTGTGCATCCAAATAGTCCCGTAGTAGGACAGCCAGACAGGACGTACATATTGGTATAGAATAGTTGATGATTTGGAACCAGCGATCTACAGCTACACCACTATGCTCTTTGTGCAGTCCATAAAACGAACGATCAGCGATTGGCCTTTGATGTGTCACATGATGTCCCATTCACAAGCACTTTACACAGCCTCCAGTTGGACCACGTGCCCAATATACATTTACTGACCCCAAACTCTTCTCTCCCCCGTAGACTGATCTCTTTAGATGAACAGCAGCAGAACGAGACTGAATCTGTGTCATCAGGTAAAAGCCTTGTTTATTTTTTATTTATTAATTTATTTTTGCATTGTAGTTTTTTGATTTTTCAAAAAAAACAAAAACAAAATCCCCTTTTTCTAGCGTTCAATTGAGTGAAATTAAAGACTTCCGTTGAGGGAATCTTCAGTAATGTTCGCCAAACCCGAATCTTAGGCCATGCGCACACGGCAAAATTTCAGTGCGGAATTCTGTAAAATAATTCCACCGGAAATTCCGCCAAAATTTACTTTCCCTTCGTTTCAATGGGATTCCGCTGTTTTATTAACACACAATTTTGAGGAATTGCGGGTGGAGTCCTGTTGAAGTCAGTGGCGCTTTGAATTGCAGCAGAATTACTTGTTTTTTTAGAACACAGAATTCCGTCACAATTCCGCAATTCCGTTCAGCAAACTTGTGCGGAATTTGTGCGGAAAGGCAGACATTCCGCCATGTGAACAGTGTGAGACTCTGGACTGTTACAATCCAGACTTTTCTAGGGAGGCATAACACTTAAAGGGGTATTCCAGTGAAAAACTAATTTTTTTTTCATATCAACTGGCTCCAGAAAGTTAAACTGATTTGTAAATTACTTCTATTAAAAAATCTTAATCCTACCAGTACTTATCAGCTGCTGAAGTTGAGTTGTTATTTCGGTCATAGCACATTGCTCTCTGCTGACACCTCCGTCTGTCTCAGCAACTGTCCAGTGCAGGAGAGGTTTGCTATGGGGATTTTTTTTGCTACTCTGGACAGTTCCTGAGACAGACAGAGGTGTCAGCAGAGAGCAGTGTGGTCAGACAGAAAAGAACAACTCAACTTCAGCAGCTGATAAGTACTGGAAGGATTAAGATTTTTTTTTAAATAAAAGTAATTTACAGATCTGTTTAACTTTCTGGAGCCAGCTGATATTCTTTTTAAAGGGTTATTTCTGTGAAAAACAATTTTTTCATAACTTTTTTATTTTATTTTGTTATGCTTTTTATTTTTGGACTTCTGTATGTTCGGGCGGAGACCAAACTAACTGCTTGACTTATGCAGGGAACAGAACAAAGCCACCTAGTGGACGTTTTTCAATCACATAAAAAACCTATAGGGGGGGCATATATCCTTTGGATAGGGGATGAGATGTCTTGGGGCCGGAGTACCCCTTTAAGAAGGGGTGGGAGGCTGATCTGTGAGAACCATTGTGTACACCTCTGTTTTCTACTGGTGTCACCTTCCACTGTACTCCTGTCTGTGATGATAAGGAGGAGACTGCTGGGAAGTGATCTGTACAGAGCAGGAAGTCTCAGCTCCTGTTTTAGACCTAGTGGTCGGAATGGAAACTGCAAGATTTCAGGATTTTAAAATATACAGTGACACCCCCCCGACCTACGATGGCCCCGACATACGATCATTTCAACATACGATTGTCTCTCGGATGCAGCATCAACATACGATGCTTTTGTATGTCGGGGCCATCGCATAAACGACTATCCGGCAGCGCAGACTGCTTCAGCTGCCACCGGATAGCCGTTTACGGTGCCCCGTGTGGTCCGCTGACGATCACTTACCTGTCCTCAGGGCTCCGGAGCGTCCTCTTCGGGATCCCCTGCATCGCTGGCGCTCTCCATCGTCGTCATCACGTCGCTGCGCACTCCGTCCCGTCATCCAATAGGAGCGGCGTGCGTAGCGACATGATGGCGGCGACAGAGAGCGAGGATGCCGGGGAAGCAGAGGCCTTGCCGGAGCGTTGGGGACACCTCGGGGACGCGGCAACAGTGATGGACGGCGACATCCAGGGCAGCGGTGACGGTCCGGAGCGATGGGGACAGATGAGTATAACCTCCAATACCAGTGGTCTTCAACCTGCGGACCTCCAGATGTTGCAAAACTACAACTCCCAGCATGCCCGGACAGCCAACGGCTGTCCGGGGATGCTGGGTGTTGTAGTTTTGCAACATCTGGAGGTCCGCAGGTTGTAGACCACTGTCCTATACTTTACATTGCATGGATCCCTCAACATACGATGGTTTCAACAAACGATGATCCATTTGGAACGGATTACCACCGTATGTTGAGGGACCACTGTACTGTATATAGAAAAATGGAAAATTTGGAAAACACCCAAAATTCTTAAAAAAAAATATGTTTAACATAAAAACTTAATTTAAACCATGAGTAATTTTCTGATGACACAATGGTGAATATAAGAAATTATAATTTGAGTATATTCTGACAATGAGAACAAATCCAGTGCATATAATGAAGGCCATCTGCTTATATACAAAGGGGAGGATTTTATTTATTTTGTTTGCTTGTGAGGGGGATATCTGTGATCTTGTCTGTCTAAACCTCTTTGATTTTCTCTTTTTCTTTCTTTCATGTTGTCTTTTGAAGCCGAACTGGATAAAGGGAACACCCCCACGTTTGATGGTAAGAAGGGAGAGAGGGGCCCAGGTGTATGTATACGTGTAGGGTCCCTGCATTGTTACAGCTTTGTGATGGCGGCTTTTTAATATTCCAGGTACATTGGACGACTTGTTAGATATGAAAGCCGAGGAGAAGTTTATCTTTGAGGAATGTGGTAAGTCTCCCTGCGATCACCAACCTGGTGTCGCAGCTCAGTATTCTACCGCACCGCGAGCGCAACATTACACAGAATCAATAGGTCACCATTCAATACACACAGAAGGTCGTACTGAACTGTGGCTAATAGCGGGGTCTATATAACCTAAAAATGCCGTAATAGCATTGTATAAACCACAAAGATGTATTCTTAGTATTATTATAGTAGTTATATTATTGTATATAGGAGGCAGTAATATAGTAGTTATATTCTTGTATATAGGAGCAGTATTATAGTAGTTATATTCTTGTATATAGGAGCAGTATTATAGTAGTTATATTCTTGTATATAGGAGACAGTATTATAGTAGTTATATTCTTGTATATAGGAGCAGTATTATAGTAGTTATATTCTTGTATATAGGAGCAGTATTATAGTAGTTATATTCTTGTATATAGGAGCAGTATTATAGTAGTTATATTCTTGTATATAGGAGCAGTATTATAGTAGTTATATTCTTGTATATAGGAGCAGTATTATAGTAGTTATATTCTTGTATATAGGAGACAGTATTATAGTAGTTATATTCTTGTATATAGGAGCAGTATTATAGTAGTTATATTCTTGTATATAGGAGCAGTATTATAGTAGTTATATTCTTGTATATAGGAGCAGTATTATAGTAGTTATATTCTTGTATATAGGAGGCAGTATTATAGTAGTTATATTCTTGTATATAGGAGCAGTATTATAGTAGTTATATTTTTGTATATAGGGGCAGTATTATAGTAGTTATATTTTTGTATATAGGGGCAGTATTATAGTAGTTATATTCTTGTATATAGGAGCAGTATTATAGTAGTTATATTCTTGTATATAGGAACAGTATTATAGTAGTTATATTCTTGTATATAGGAGGCAGTATTATAGTAGTTATATTCTTGTATATAGGAGGCAGTATTATAGTAGTTATATTCTTGTATATAGGAGCAGTATTATAGTAGTTATATTCTTGTATATAGGAGGCAGTATTATAGTAGTTATATTCTTGTATATAGGAGCAGTATTATAGTAGTTATATTCTTGTACATAGGAGGCAGTATTATAGTAGTTATATTCTTGTATATAGGAGCAGTATTATAGTAGTTATATTCTTGTATATAGGAGGCAGTAATATAGTAGTTATATTCTTGTATATAGGAGCAGTATTATAGTAGTTATATTCTTGTATATAGGAGCAGTATTATAGTAGTTATATTCTTGTATATAGGAGACAGTATTATAGTAGTTATATTCTTGTATATAGGAGCAGTATTATAGTAGTTATATTCTTGTATATAGGAGACAGTATTATAGTAGTTATATTCTTGTATATAGGAGCAGTATTATAGTAGTTATATTCTTGTATATAGGAGGCAGTATTATAGTAGTTATATTCTTGTATATAGGAGCAGTATTATAGTAGTTATATTTTTGTATATAGGGGCAGTATTATAGTAATTATATTTTTGTATATAGGGGCAGTATTATAGTAGTTATATTATTGTATATAGGAGCAGTATTATAGTAGTTATATTCTTGTATATAGGAGCAGTATTATAGTAGTTATATTCTTGTATATAGGAGGCAGTATTATAGTAGTTATATTCTTGTATATAGGAGCAGTATTATAGTAGTTATATTTTTGTATATAGGGGCAGTATTATAGTAATTATATTTTTGTATATAGGGGCAGTATTATAGTAGTTATATTCTTGTATATAGGAGCAGTATTATAGTAGTTATATTCTTGTATATAGGAACAGTATTATAGTAGTTATATTCTTGTATATAGGAGGCAGTATTATAGTAGTTATATTCTTGTATATAGGAGGCAGTATTATAGTAGTTATATTCTTGTATATAGGAGCAGTATTATAGTAGTTATATTCTTGTATATAGGAGGCAGTATTATAGTAGTTATATTCTTGTATATAGGAGCAGTATTATAGTAGTTATATTCTTGTACATAGGAGGCAGTATTATAGTAGTTATATTCTTGTATATAGGAGCAGTATTATAGTAGTTATATTCTTGTATATAGGAGCAGTATTATAGTAGTTATATTCTTGTACATAGGGGCAGTATTATAGTAGTTATATTCTTGTATATAGGAGGCAGTATTATAGTAGTTATATTCTTGTATATAGGAGCAGTATTATAGTAGTTATTCTTGTATATAGGAGCAGTATTATAGTAGTTATATTCTTGTATATAGGAGGCAGTATTATAGTAGTTATATTCTTGTATATAGGATCAGTATTATAGTAGTTATATTCTTGTATATGGGGGCAGTATTATAGTAGTTATATTCTTGTATATGGGGGCAGTATTATAGTAGTTATATTCTTGTATATAGGAGCAGTAATCTAGTAGTTATATTCTTGTATATAGGAACAGTATTATAGTAGTTATATTCTTGTATATAGAAGGCAGTATTATAGTAGTTATATTCTTGTATATAGGAGCATTATTATAGTAGTTATATTCTTGTATATAGAAGCAGTATTATAGTAGTTATATTCTTGTATATAGGAGCAGTATTATAGTAGATCTATTCTTGTATATAGGAGCAGTATTATAGTAGTTATATTCTAGTACACTGGAGCAGTATTATAGTAGTTATATTCTTGTATATAGGAGCAGTATTATAGTAGTTATATTCTTGTATATAGGAGCAGTATTATAGTAGTTATATTCTTGTATATAGGAGCAGTATTATAGTAGTTATATTCTTGTATATAGGAGCAGTATTATAGTAGTTATATTCTTGTATATAGGAGCAGTATTATAGTAGTTATATTCTTGTATATAGGAGGCAGTATTATAGTAGTTATATTCTTGTATATAGGGCAGTATTATAGTAGTTATATTCTTGTATATAGGAGCAGTATTATAGTAGTTATATTCTTGTATATAGGAGCAGTATTATAGTAGTTATATTCTTGTATATAGGAGGCAGTATTATAGTAGTTATATTCTTGTATATAGGGCAGTATTATAGTAGTTATATTCTTGTATATAGGAGGCAGTATTATAGCAGTTGTATTCCTGTACATAGGGGCAGCAATATGTCTCCATCACATCCAGTATAGTTATAACAAGAGGTGTCTTGTGTTTTCTGCTTTCAGCCACATCCAATGACCTACTTGCAGATCCCATTGAGGCTGATTCTCTGGAGAAGGATGAAATGCGTCTGTTGAACGAGATCTTAAGTGCGTCTTCCTTGGATAGCAGTGACCTCGGCAAAGAGTGGACGGCCATGTTCGGAGAGCCCCTGTATAATGCTCAGCCTTTAAGCCCGGCACCTCCAGAACCAGAGCAGAAAGCAGAATCCTCATCTGGTTTCCTTCCTTCACAGTTGCTGGACCAAGAATTTGGTGGCTTCCAGGCTTCATTACAAGGTTTGTACGGCTCTCTTAAAGGGGAAGTGCACACTTAGTGCTAAGACGACCGTGTTTGTACTTAAACTTTGCAGGTACAGAATACATGTTACAAGGTGCTAAACGGTGAGAGAAAAGTTATTTCAAGGACATTTCTGATTGGCTTTTCTAGTTCTGCAGCTTTGTAATGTACTTAAGTCACTGACAGCAAGCAGAGGGCCGTTTTATCCAGATACTGAAAACAAGTACAGACCTAATACCTCTGACAGCTGAGCATTTGGAGAAATTATATATTCAGTCTAGACCAGTGTTTCCCAACCAGGGTGCCTCCAGGTGTTGCAAAACTACAACTCCCAGCATGCCTGGACAGCCTTTGGCTGTCCAGGCATGCTGGGAGTTGTAGTTTTGCAACATCTGGAGGCACCCTGGTTGGGAAACACTGGTCTAGACAATTAGTCTGTGAGCCAAATAAAGGAAACAGCACAGATCGCTTTACAATTCGCTACATTGTAGCAGTCCCAGGGAAATATATCGGCTTTTAAGCTTACAGAGCATTGTCCTGACTGGATACAATTGCAGCAAATTCTCAGATTCGATCTGTACATGGTTCCTGAGTGGACGAGTTCCCATTTGCTTTGTTTTCTGTGTGTGAAAAAAAAAGTTTTCTCCCAAGTTTGTATTCATCCATGATTATCATTACCATGTCGCTGTATTCCAGGCTGGTCAGCCAACACTGGGGCCTTCTTACCACCACCATCATCATCCTCTTCACCATCCTGTTTCCCATCCCCACCCTCTAACCTCAATCAGAATATAAACAGGAACCCGATGAAAGGTAGGCAGTCATTCTGTAGTCATCCATTCTTCTATGAGTTGTACCCTAAAGTGCAGCATTCACCCGGATTTAGTCTGTGCAGAATTCTGCTGGGTTATTTCACACAGATATTCCACTGCAGCAGAATCCCATTGATTTCCATGGGATTCTGCTGCAATGTGCGGCAGTTCCTGTTTCATGTTTCTGCTGTGGAAATCCCCATTGATTATCTGGCATGCGCAAAAAGAGCAGACATGTCTAGTCTGGAATCTGAACATAGCCTAATACAGGGTTTCCCAACCAGGATGCTACAAAACTACAACTCCCAGCATGCCCAGACAGCTGAAGCCGTTCTGATTAGGGAAACACTCCCCAAAGAGATATAGATAGATATGAGATAGATAGATATGAGATAGAGAGAGATAGATATGAGATAGATATGAGATAGATAGATATGAGATAGAGAGATATGAGATAGATAGATATGAGATAGAGAGAGAGATATGAGATAGATAGATATGAGATAGATATGAGAGAGATATGAGATAGATAGATAGATATGAGATAGATAGATATGAGATAGATAGATATGAGATAGATAGGTAGATAGATAGGTAGATAGATATGAGATAGAGAGATATGAGATAGAGAGATATGAGATAGAGAGATATGAGATAGAGAGATATGAGATAGATAGATAGATATGAGATAGATAGATAGATATGAGATAGATAGATAGATATGAGATAGATAGATGGATATGAGATAGATATGAGATAGATGGATATGAGATAGATATGAGATAGATAGATATGAGATAGATATGAGATAGATAGATATGAGATAGAGAGAGAGATATGAGATAGATAGATATGAGATAGATAGATATGAGATAGATATGAGATAGAGAGAGAGATATGAGATAGATAGATAGATAGATACAAAAACAACAAGGAAAGCCGCACATCCCAGATAAAGTGCACGGGTGCTGTCAGCGAGATCCCAGGTCCAGGGGTCCACGTAGATACAAACAGATAAGCAGCAGCAACACCGTTTTAAAGTGCAAGATAGTGTCTTTATTCACACAACGTGAGGCGACGTTTCGGTTTGCTCACCAAACCATTTTCAAGCTTGAAATGGTTTGGTGAGCAAAATGGTTTGGTGAGCAAACCGAAACGTCGCCTCACGTTGTGTGAATAAAGACACTATCTTGCACTTTAAAACGGTGTTGCTGCTGCTTATCTGTTTGTAGATAGATAGACAGATATGAGATAGATAGATAGATATGAGATAGATAGATATGAGATAGATAGATATGAGATAGATAGATAGATATGAGATAGATAGATAGATAGATAGATATTAGATAGATATGAGAGAGATAGATATGAGAGAGATAGATATGAGAGAGATAGGAGATAGATAGATAGATATGAGATAGATAGATAGAGAGATAGAAAGATAGATATGAGATAGATAGATAGATAGATATTAGATAGATATGAGAGAGATAGATATGAGAGAGATAGGAGATAGATAGATAGATATATAGATATGAGATAGATAGATAGATAGATAGATAGATAGAGAGATAGAAAGATAGATATGAGATAGATAGATAGATAGATAGATATTAGATAGATATGAGAGAGATAGATATGAGAGAGATAGGAGATAGATAGATAGATAGATAGATATGAGATAGATAGATAGATATGAGATAGATAGATAGATAGATAGATATGAGATAGATAGATAGATATGAGATAGATAGATATGAGATAGATAGATATGAGATAGATAGATAGATAGATAGATAGATATGAGATAGATAGATAGATATGAGATAGATAGATAGATATGAGATAGATATGAGATAGATAGATAGATAGATAGATATGAGATAGATTAGATAGATAGATAGGAGAGAGAGAGATCAGTGGTTCTCAGCCTTTTTCGCGACTGTACCCCTACCAATGGCAGCCCAGGCATGCTGGGAGGCGTAGTTTTGCAACAGCTGGAGGCACACTGGTTGGGAAACACTTCCATACACAGAGATAATACTGTAATAGTCTATTGACACTTTTCTGTCTTATTGACTCCCAATAATTTTGTGTTTCCTCCTTAGATGCATCAAAAAGCACAAAAGATCTGTCTACTTGGTACAACCTTTTCGCCGACCTCGACCCTTTATCCAACCCAGACGCCGTGGGGAAAACCGATAAGGAACACGAACTTCTCAACGCCTAAGAAGAGGCCGCATCACTGCCCACACCAAGCCGACGGGCACAGAGAAGGGAGCGCAGCACACGTGCCACTACTGATTTAACCCTGAAATGTTCTTCTTTCTTCTCTGGGCGTAATGGAGGAGGCGGGAGGCGGGCGACGTCCCTTCGGATAAGTTACCCTGTTTGCCAAAACACCTGCCGGACTCGCTGCCAAACTTTTAAAGGGGGAAATTATTCGGAAGCTATTTTTCTACTCAGTCATATCGTCATCATTGTGTTTCCACCCAAAATATGCTTGGCTCTAATACAGGATTTTAGTTTTGTTTTTTTGTGTTTTTTTCGTATGGATGAAATGGGATTTTTTTCTGTTCAGAATAATTTATTTGGATGGGAGCAAAAATCTTTCATTGGAGGATAACAGGGAAGGATCATCTCCCCCAGCATGCACTGTTTTCATATCTGGGTTATAGTTGAAAAAGTTTATCTTGGATTAGGAAAAAAAAAACAGCGCCGCCCCTGTCCTCAGGTTGTGTGTGGTATTGCAGCTCCGTTCCATTGAAGCGAGTGGAGCAGAGATGTAATACCGCTCACAACCTGGTGCTGTTTTTTTTTTTTTTTTTTTTGCTTTGTTTTTCTATTTCTGGATTGAAGAGTAGTCACCAAGACGTCCTCTTCTGTTGATATGGGTAAACAAAGTGACAACCCGTACCGTTGCGGATCACCCAGCTTTTCTTACACTACTGAACAGCAAAGCTTCCTAGTTCTGCTACAGAATGAGATAATGGACTCGTCACTCAAGATGTCATCCATCTTTCCTAAATGACTCAACAAGTGTACCAAGTGTTTAACACATAGAAGAACTACAACTTCCATCATGCCCATGATAAAAGTTGTAGTTTTTCAACACCCGCAGAGTCACAGGTTGGTGAATACTGATCAAGATCAGGTTGTACCAACTAGTGCACCTCCAGCTGTTGCAAAACTACAACTCCCAGTATGCCCGGACAGCCGTTGGCTGTCCGTGCATGCTGGGAATTGTAGTTTTGCATATCTCCTTTCCTATATATGTTTATACTGGAGGGTGATCTGCGTCCTCCATAAGGCAGGGGGGTGCGCAGGCAAAATTCTGCATTTTAAAGCTGCAGGTCTCTTTAAAGGGGTATTCCGGAAAAAAACATTTTATTTATATATATATATATATATATATATATATATATATATTTTTTTTTTTTTTTTTTTTTTATATATATATATATATATTTATATTTATATATATAATATAAAATCAACTGGCTCCAGAAAGTTAAACAGGTTCGAAAATTACTTCTATTAAAAAATCTTAATCCTTCCAATAATTATCAACTGCTGAAGTTGAGTTGTTCTTTTCTGTCTGGCAACAGTGCTCTCTGCTGACATCTCTGCTTGTCTCGGGAACTGCACAGAGTAGAAGAGGTTTGCTGTGGGGATTTGCTTCTACTCTGAACAGTTCCCGAGACACGTGTCATCAGAGAGCACTTATAAAAGAACAACTCAACTTCAGCAGCTCATAAGTACTGAAAGGATTAAGATTTACAAATCTGTTTAACTTTCTGGAGTCAGTTAATGTATATAAAAAAAAAAAAATTCCTGGATAACCCCTTTTAATATTGACTTATATTTTGTTTTCTTGCTTCCATTTTCTTCTTGAGATTTGTCACTTTGCAGGATGAAGTATTAACCCTCTCCACACTGAGCATGTCTGCAACTTCAGCAAATAAAATCTATCTTCTATTTTGTTTTTTCTGCCAGAGATGAGGAGTCGTCCTTTCATAGTCAGATGGTCCCCGACTCTTTTATCTACATGAAGCGTAAGCATGGTGAAAACTTGTGCAGCATTCTAAGATACTTGTGTTTCAATTCCTTGTAAATTTCAATATCTCTGCTAGCTGTCAGTGGGAACATTGTCAGGGGCTGGAAACATGTTCTGACTTAGTATTGAAAGGTGACAGCTAAAGGAGATCTCCGGCAAAAAATAACGTATTCACAGGATATTTAATAAGTAGTTGATTGCGGGGGTGTTGTGGTGGTCCGACAGCTGGGGACCCCCGCGATGACTGGGACGGGACCTGGCGAATGGAGCGTATGCCGTCTGGTAGACTATACACGCTACTCACTGTGAGGGCTGAGGTCACCCCCCCCGAGAAATCGGCTACATATCCCCTATATTTTGTACTCCTTTTAAAGGAGTTATTAATGGTTAGGAAAGCAGAACTGATTTCTTCAAAGAACAGCACCACATTTGTTCTCAGGTGATGCGGGGTATTGCAGCTCAGTTCCATTGAAGTAAATGAAGCAAGGTTGTAATACCGCACAGGACAGGCGTGGTGCTGTTTTTGGAAGAAATTTGCTCTGTTTTTCTACTCCTTGATAACCCGTTTAAAGGTTGCTACAGTTCAGTTCAATCCATTCTTGGAAATTCTTTGTGAACTTAAAGGGGTATTCCGGTATCAGAATATCGTATTTGAATATAACTTCTAAATTTGTGCAAAAATGTGCGCCTTTTTTACAAAGGCGCAGTTAATAAATACTGCCCACTGCATGTGAAACTGCACAGCCCTGCAACCCACAGCCAGTTTTTCCAAAAAATGTCTATTTAAAAAAATTGGTCAAAATTGCGCCTTGTTGCACCCCCAAAAAAAAAGACGGGACCAGATTGATAGATCTCCCCCATTACCCGATATGGGGTGGAACAGGAGGTAGACATGCTAGAGCCAACCAGCTTTACTAGTGATTCCCAACCATGGTGCCTCCAGCTGTTGCAAAAAAACTACAACCCCCAGCATGCCCGGACAGCCAATGGCTGGGAGTTGTAGTTTTGCAACAACTGGAGGTTCCCTGCTTGGGAAACAGAGCTTTAATATTTCCATCCTCGCTGCACTGGCTCCACCAGCAGAGAAATAACATCCATTATCTGTTCACCCTGCGGAAAATGTTCAGTGAAGAGAGAACATTAAATATTTAACCTGCGCTCATTACATAGAACGTTATGAACATACAGTATGAACAGGAACACTCTAAGTACAACTTTACAAGCCTCAGTATCCAGAGGACACCATTCATTGTCCTGTTTCCATGATGTCAGGATCCAATCTGTTACAGCGTGGGACTAGACATGGAATGATGCCTCTGCCCTGTACAGTGTGTGTAATATAATACTGCCTCCTATGTACAAGAATATAACTACTATAATACTGCTCCTATATACAAGAATATAACTACTATAATACTGCCTCCTATGTACAAGAATATAACTACTATAATACTGTTCCTATATACAAGAATATAACTATTATAATACTGCTCCTATATACAAGAATATAACTACTATAATACTGCCTCCTATGTACAAGAATATAACTACTATAATACTGCTCCTATATACAATAATATAACTACTATAATACTGCCTCCTATGTACAAGAATATAACTTCTATAATACTGCTCCTATATACAATAATATAACTACTATAATACTGCTCCTATATACAAGAATATAACTACTATAATACTGCCCCTATATATAAGAATATAACTACTATAATACTCCTCCTATATACAAGAATATAACTACTATAATACTGCCTCCTATGTACAAGAATATAACTACTATAATACTGCTCCTATATACAAGAATATAACTATAATACTGCCTCCTATATACAAGAATATAACTATTATAATACTGCTCCTATGTACAAGAATATAACTATTATAATACTGCTCCTATGTACAAGAATGTAACTACTATAATACTGCCTCCTATGTGCAAGAATATAACTACTATAATACCGCTCCTATATACAAGAATATAACTATAATACTGCCTCCTATATACAAGAATATAACTATTATAATACTGCTCCTATGTACAAGAATATAACTACTATAATACTGCTCCTATGTACAAGAATATAACTACTATAATACTGCTCCTATGTACAAGAATGTAACTACTATAATACTGCTCCTATATACAAGAATATAACTACTATAATACTGCTCCTATATACAAGACTATAACTACTATAATACTGTTCCTATATACAAGAATATAACTACTATAATACTGCTCATATTTACAAGAATATAACTACTATAATACTTCCTCCTATATACAAGAATATAACTACTATAATACTGCCTCTATATACAAGAATATAACTACTATAATACTGCTCCTATATACAAGAATATAACTACTATAATACTGCTCCTATGTACAAGAATGTAACTACTATAATACTGCTCCTATGTACAAGAATGTAACTACTATAATACTGCCTCTATATACAAGAATATAACTACTATAATACTGCTCCTATATACAAGACTATAACTACTATAATACTGTTCCTATATACAAGAATATAACTACTATAATACTGCTCATATTTACAAGAATATAACTACTATAATACTCCCTCCTATATACAAGAATATAACTACTTTCCTCTTCGTCCCTACGGCAGCACAAAAGGGATATTCCGGTCTCCAGACCGCCCACCAGGACCGCCCATCTAGAATTAACATGATTAATTAGAACCAACCCCCTGGTCCTATATAGTATCCCCAAACACCATACACATTGTGTTTTTTTTGGTCCTCCTTCTGCATTAGGACTAAGAAAAGGTTATTTTTCTTTTTTGCCCATAAAATTCAGCCCTGCGGGGTCTTGGCTGCAACTATGTTAGTAAGTATGAGCCAGTGCGGGGTCCTGGCACTTAAATCTCTGCCATATTTTGCCGGTGCGGTGCCTGGTATACACACATATGGCAGAGAAAAAAACGGTGCGTGGTCCCGGTATTGTCAGGCTATAATAGGTGTGTAAAAATGTGGTGCGGTGTCCTGCGATTACCACCTTGAGCCTTATGTGCCGGCCTGTTATGCTGGTGAAGTATCCCGGCTAAAGGCGCATGACCAGATGTGGAGCAGAGGCCGGGGATCCTTGTAAAGTTATCTCCTGACTTCGGGGATCGCGATTATGCTGGTGCGGTATCCTGGCTGAAAATCCTAAGGGTCCCGGCGAGCTGCGGTGTGCGGTAAGTCTCTTACCTTGTTTCCGGTCATGTTTTCTGTACGGCACCTCCGGCAGCTGTGTGTGTATAGACAGCGGGGCGCACGGCTCCAGCGGTTTTCCCCTGCATCCTGGGCGCGCGCTTGTGACGTCACGCGGTCCAGGCGCCGCAGGGGGGCCGGCACTTGGTTATTAGTGCAGGAGCTCGTGCTGCTCGGCCTCATTCTTGCTGGGCAGCCGGGCTCTTGCTGTACTAAGGTAAAAGTCTCCTCATATTCCTATGGAGTGATTATAACATGTATTACAGGTTATTAAAGCTCTTTTCATCCTGTCTTTTCAGATGTCTGAAATTGGCAGGAAGAAAAGGAATAAGAGCAAGCATAGATGCTGCTTCTCCTGTGATGAGCCATTACCAGATGAATTCCCTTTTGACAACTGTGATATCTGTTACAAAGGGGAAAATGTAGCAGAGATGAGTAATAAAGCTAAAAGATGTATTAGCTGTCTGCAGCCATTACATGAGGATTGGCTATCTAATATGTGCACAGTTTGTGCCCCTCCAGATAAGCCTGAGTTTGAGGATGAAGCTAGGAGCTTTTTTTCTTGGATGCGGAAACGCATGGCGGTTCCTAGTACAAGATCTAAAAAACGACATGCTAAGAAGATATCATCATCTTCATCTTCCTCTTCTTTTTCTGACTCAGAGCCAAGATCTAAAAAAGCTAAGCAGGGCAGTAAGCATAAGAAGATTCTATCGTCTTCTGAAAGCTCGCCTGGTCCATCCCACAAGAAGAAGAAGTTGTATGAAAAGGATTCTTCTACTTCTAGTTCCTCTGCTTCTACTTCTTCTGATTCCTCCTCTTCAGATTCAGACTCTGATCATGTTTCAGAGGATTACTACCTATTTAAAACAGAGGGAGCAGAAAAATTAATAAAAAAAAGTGAAAAAGAGTATTGAAACGGGTAAACGTAAAAAGTCAGTACAAAATAAAGAAAGCCTCTTTTATTTTCCTAAAAAGAAATCCACTGTGTTACCCGGTCATCAAGTGTTAGAACACATAATGGAGAAAGAATGGAAAAAAACGGATAAACGGTAAGACTTGGGATCCAGATTTAAAAAATGTATAGATTGGATCCCGCGGTATCTGAAAAATGGGATTTACCAGGCAGAGTGGATCAAGCGGTGGCAAGAGTTTCTAAGAGTGCCTTTTTTCCTGCGGATGAGTCAGTCTTTCTAAAAGACGTGATGGATAAAAAGGCAGAAACCCTTTTAAAAAGGGTTCATGGTAGCATGGCTGCATTAAATAAAGCAGCATTGTCTACCGTACCAATCTCTAGAGCCGTTAGGTTATGGCTAAGCCAGTTGTCAAGTGACCTTAAAGAGGGAAAATCTAAGCGTAGAGTGAAAGATCATCTATCCTCACTTAAAACAGCAACTGAGTTTCTCTGCGATTTTTCACTAGATGTATTAAAGATCGCATCCAAATCTATGGCTGTGGCCAATTCAGCCCGAAGAGCAGTCTGGTTAAGACCATGGTCCGGGGACAACTCTACAAAAACACATTTTTGTGCTTTTCCATATGAACCTGGCCGTCTAATTGGTAAACAATTAGATAAAGTCTTAAAAGAAAACAAAAGAGATAAAGTGCTGGTATTACCACATTCCTTTCGTAAACCGTTTAAGGGACCACGGACTCAGAAAGGAAAAGGTAATTTTCGGAAAAGACAATTCCAAGACAAACCGGATAGAACATTTCGTCCTAGATTCCAAGCCAAAGGAAATAGAAAACCCACAGGGCCAACAAACCAGAAAACGGAATTCTGACGCCAGAGGTGTGATTCCTGTGGGGGCAAGACTTTCAAGATTCATAAAGGAATGGGAAGAAGTCACCACGGATGCTTGGGTGCTAAAGATCATACGTACAGGATATGCTCTAGAATTTCTTCATCCTCCAAGAGAAAGATTTTATCTCAATCTGGACAAGGACCAAAGAGTCCTCTCTTTACTGGCAGAGTTTCTGGCCAAGGAGGCTTTGGAAGCGGTGCCAGAAGGGGAAAAATTTCAAGGAGTTTACTCCAGGCTGTTCGCAGTACCAAAACCAGATCTCAAGTGGAGATTAATCATAGATCTCAGGTTCTTAAACAAATGTCTGATAAATACAAAATTCAAGATGGAAACCATAAGATCTGTTTACAATTTAGTCCAGTGCGGAGAAGTCATGGCCTCGTTAGATCTAAAAGATGCATATTTGCACATTCTAATAAGGCAAGAGGACAGAAGGTTCTTAAGGGTCGCAGTAAAATCAGGAAGCAAAGTTTTGCTTTTCCAATTCCGAGCATTGCCGTTCGGTCTATCACCAGCACCAAGAATATTTACCAAGGTAGTTATTGTTCTAGTTGCAACACTTCGCCTTCAAGGCATAAGACTTGTGCCATATCTGGACGACTGGCTTGTCATAGCCGCCACACCACAAATACTGCACAATCATATTCAGGCCTGCGTTCTATTACTAACAAAGGTGGGATTTCTATTGAACACCCAGAAATCAGAATTGACACCGACTCATCAAATCCAGTTTCTAGGTCTAATCATAGATTTATATCAGATGAAGATCTTCCTTCCAGCGCTAAAAATTGTCCAGATCAAGAAAGCCATCCAGCATCTATACCATACACCAGTCGTGTCAGTCAGGAAGGCTATGAGTGTGCTGGGTCTTCTAACAGCAGCAATAGAAGCGGTCCCTTGGGCAAAGGCCCATTTCAGGGACCTACAAGCAGAGATTATTTCAGCCAGCTTACGTCTTCGATCTTTGGATTCACAAATGAAGGTATCCCTTGTGGTGCGGAAGAAATTGCTATGGTGGATGACCACATCCAATTTAGTGAAAGGGAAAAGTTTCCTCAGTTACCATCAGGTAATTATCACAACAGATGCCTCTGCCATAGGGTGGGGTGCCCATTCAGGGGACTCGTGGATCCAAGGCAAGTGGGCACCCACGGTGGCGAAGAAGTCTTCGAACTTCCGAGAATTGAAGGCAATCCAGTTGGGCCTCCTACACTTCGGTCCCTGTGTGCAACAAAAATCAGTCTTATTGCAGACCGAGAACGCGACCGCGGCTTATTATGTCAACAAGCAGGGCGGTACGCGCTGTCAATCCCTACAACAACTCTGTGCAAAGATCATGCAGTGGGCAGAAAGCACAGTCTTGGATCTGCGAGCAGTACACATAAAAGGGGAGCTCAATCGACAAGCGGATCTTCTCAGCCGAGAGACCCTACAGGCAACAGAGTGGTCTTTGAACCAGAAATACTTCAATATGATTACAGACAGATGGGGAGTTCCGGAACTAGACCTAATGGCGACGCGGGACAATCGCAAGTTGAAAGCCTTCGGTTCTCTCAGGAGACAGGATTGTCCAGATGTGCTCAATGCGTTCTCGTTACAATGGAAGAACAAGTTTCTTTATCTCTACCCTCCACTTCCGATATTGCCCAAGGTTCTGGGAAAAATTATTCTAGAATCTCCTTCAGTCATTCTGATAACGCCATTTTGGCCACGTCGGGCCTGGTTCTCCCTCCTACTGCAGCGGTCAGAAGGGAACTTCTGGAAGCTTCCTGTAGTTCCAGACCTTCTACTTCAGAAGGGGTTTTTCCATCCTCAACCGGAACGTCTCCAGCTAACTGCATGGTTCCTGAAGGGCAGAGGTTAAAAGAGTTAGGACTATCCGACGAGGTTGTTAAGACATTACTGGCATCAAGAAAGGCCTCAACAAATTTTACATATTCCAGACTTTGGAGAAAATTTCAGTCATGGCTTTCTCAAACTAAATCTCAACTATCTTTATCATCTGTGCTCCAATGTTTGCAAGCAGGTTATGAAAAAGGTCTCAAGGCGAACACATTGAAGGTGCATCTTACAGCATCTTACGCCATGACTGATGGAAAATTTAACAATCAGCCTCTCATCGGTAGATTTTTTAAAGCACTAAAGAAATTGAGTCCATCCATTAGGCCTCCAGTAGCATCATGGGACTTGACGCTTGTTCTCAACACATTAATGTCTTCTCCATTCGAACCCATTGACACGGTAGACTTAAAATGGCTGTCAATGAAGCTTCTTTTTCTAGTGGCTGTTACATCAGCGAAAAGGTTAGGTGAAATTCAGGCTTTGTCTTCCAAAGAGCCTTACCTTAGGATACTGCCGGACGGTGTTCGATTGAGAACTATGCCCTCATTCATTCCTAAAGTAGGCACCTCAGAAAATATAAACAGGGAGTCTTTTTTGCCAATTTTTTTCCCAAACCCGTCTTCAGAAGAAGAAGAAAGGTTTCACAAATTGGATGTGAAGAGAACTCTCATCTGCTATCTCCAGCGAGTGGAAAATTTCCGGATAGATGAAAATTTATTCATTATACCTACTGGAAACAGGAAAGGACTTAAATCCTCCAAGGATACCTTGGCACGATGGATTCGGACCACTATTGTAGAGGCGTACGCCAAGGAAGGGAAGGATCCTCCCTATCCACTAAAAGCACATTCTACGCGATCAACATCAGCCTCCTGGGCAGAACGGGAGCAGGTGTCGGTATTGGAGATTTGTAAAGCAGCATCTTGGTCCTCATCGTCTACTTTTGCTAGACATTACCGTCTGGACGTACAGAGCAGGAGCCCAGCCTTCAGCACCGGGGTCTTGTCTGCGGTTACCAGATATTAAAATTCCCCCCCTTTGATTTCTATGATATGTCCCTTTTGTGCTGCCGTAGGGACGAAGAGGAAAGTGGGTATTTATACTTACCATAATTCTACTTTCCTCGAGTCCCGAAGGCAGCACACATATACCCTCCCAATAAAAGTGTGATTTGCATCAGTTGGTCTATTTTATTACACAATGTGTATGGTGTTTGGGGATACTATATAGGACCAGGGGGTTGGTTCTAATTAATCATGTTAATTCTAGATGGGCGGTCCTGGTGGGCGGTCTGGAGACCGGAATATCCCTTTTGTGCTGCCTTCGGGACTCGAGGAAAGTAGAATTACGGTAAGTATAAATACCCACTATAATACTGCCTCTATATACAAGAATATAACTACTATAATACTGCTCCTATGTACAAGAATGTAACTACTATAATACTGCTCCTATGTACAAGAATATAACTACTATAATACTGCTCATATTTACAAGAATATAACTACTATAATACTCCCTCCTATATACAAGAATATAACTACTATAATACTGCCTCTATATACAAGAATATAACTACTATAATACTGCTCCTATGTACAAGAATGTAACTACTATAATACTGCTCCTATGTACAAGAATATAACTACTATAATACTGCTCCTATATACAAGACTATAACTACTATAATACTGTTCCTATATACAAGAATATAACTACTATAATACTGCTCATATTTACAAGAATATAACTACTATAATACTCCCTCCTATATACAAGAATATAACTACTATAATACTGCCTCTATATACAAGAATATAACTACTATAATACTGCTCCTATATACAAGAATATAACTACTATAATACTGCCCCTATGTACAAGAATATAACTACTATAATACTGCTCCTATGTACAAGAATATAACTACTATAAGCGGTGTAGAGTGAAATGGCACTGTCCAGAATACACAAAAAGAGGATTGGATGTAGTAAATGCCTTTGAGGAGACCGGGTAAGCAGACATATGTTGGGTGGTGCAAGTTTAAATGAAAGCAGTCCATTCATAAATCCATGTGTAGAAGAAACTGCACTCACCCACTGCGATGTGCTGCAACCAAGGAAAATCTTTATTCAACCGGGTAGATGGAGATCTGGGACAGGCAGAGGACATGGAGGAGAGTAGATGCAACTAGTTTCGCTCCCTATGGAGCTTTATCCAGCTAATGTGCCATCATTAGCTGGATAAAGCTTCCTAGGGAGCAAAACTAGTTTCATAATAAGAAAAAAAATCCATAAAAATCACATTGTCTGATTTTTAAAGAATTTATTTGCAAATTATGGTGGAAAATAAGTATTTGGTCAATAACAAAAGTTAATCTCAATACCTTGTTATATACACTTTGTTGGCAATGACAGAGGTCAAACGTTTTCTGTAAGTCTTCACAAGGTTTTCACACACTGTTGCTGGTATTTTGGCCCATTCCTCCATGCAGATCTCCTCTAGAGCAGTGATGTTTTGGGGCTGTCGCTGGCAACATGGACTTTCAACTTCCTCGAAAGGTTTTCTACGGGGCTGAGATCTGAAGACTGGCTAGGCTACTCCAGGACCTTGAAAAGCTTCTTACGAAGCCACTCCTTTGTTGCCCGGGGCGGTGTGTTTGGGATCATTGTCATGCTGAAAGACCCAGCTACATTTCATCTTCAATGCCCTTGCTGATGGAAGGAGGTTTTCACTCAAAATCTCACAATACATGGCCCCATTCATTCTTTCCTTTACAGGGATCAGTCGTTTTGGTCCCTTAGCAGAATAACACCCCCAAAGCATGATGGTTCCACCCCATGCTTCACAGTAGGTATGGTGTTCTTTGGATGCAACTCAGCATTCTTTCTCCTCCAAACACGACGAGTTGAGTTTTTACCGAAAAATTCTACTTGGGTTTCATCTGACCATATGACATTCTCCCTATCCCCTAGATTGAGAGAGATTATCAGTGATCTTGTATGTCTTCCATTTTCTAATAATTGCTCCCATAGTTGATTTCTTCACACCAAGCTGCTTGCCTGTTGCAGATTCAGTCTTCCCAGCCTGGTGCAGGTCTACAATTTTGTTTCTGGTGTCCTTCGACAGATCTTTGGTCTTGGCCATAGTGGAGTTTGGAGTGTGACTGTTTGAGGTTGTGGAAAGGTGTCTTTTATACTGATAACAAGTTCAAACAGGAGCCATTAATACAGGTAACGAGTGAAGGACAGAGGAGACTCTTAACCTCTTGGGGACGCAGGGCGTACAGGTACGCCTTGCATCCCCGTTCCTTAAGAACACAGGTCGCATCTGTACACCCTGGTCCCATTTAGCGGGTTTAAACCATTCTCACCAGCGGAGAACGGGTTTAACCCGGTGGGTCCCGGTTGCTACGAGCACCCAGGACCTGCGGCTAACGCCGGGTACCTTTTAGATGCTGCTTTGTAGTATAGACTGGGACAAAATGAGCAGAGTCATTTCATTATCATTAGAGGGTGAGGTAATGGCAGCTCTGGTGTACAACTGGAGGCCTAGATAAAACAGGCTAGTGATACCATGCACACAGATAAGACCCTCTCTATACCCCCACCTTGTGACTCATTGGTCTATGGAGGAACTTCACCCACTTCACTTCCTGGACACTAATAATCTATGACATTTCTCTGTTGACTTCAATCTACTGCACAAACTACATTACATACAGATAATACAGAAAGAGTGCCTTCAATATGGCCGCCCGCGGGGATGGTGCATAGAAGGGGTAGATGTGGCACCAAAGGCCTCAGCCACATGCTGGAGTCAACCAGCTATACCAGTGTTTCCCCACCAGGATGCCTCAGGCTGTTTCAAAACTACAACTCCCAGCATGCCCGGACAGCCTTTGGCTGTCCGGGCATGCTGGGAGTTGTAGTTTTGCAACAACTGAGAGTACCCTGGTTGGGAAACACTGATCTATAATATTACCATTCTCGCTGCACTAGCTCCAGCTGTGGAGGTGCACAAAGGGAGCTCAGAATCCAAGATGGCACCCACTCCCTGTGCCGGCACCAACTTATCTGGGCATGCTAGGAGTTGTAGTTTTGCATCAACTGAGGGAACCCTGCAGGGACGTGCACAGACATTTAGGGGGACAGGGTCTGAATTGAAAAAAAGGCCACTTCCCGTAATTATTTATATAAATGTCCACATAATGATGCCAGACTGCCCAGGGCACTTTTAGGAGTAACATCAAAAGGGCAGGGGCTCAAGCCCCCTTTCTAGTCAACCCGTGCCCGTCCCAGGTACCCTGGTTGGAAAACACTGAGCTATATTTCCATTCTCAAAGCACTAACTCTAGGTGTGGAGGTGCACAGATGACACCCACTCCCTGTGCCGGCACCACCCTATCTCCCAAGCCCTGTCTGGGCATGTTGGGAGTTGTAGTTTTGCAACTATTGGGAGGTACCCAGGTTTGAAAACACTGAGCTTTAATATTTCCACTAGTTCTTGGTGTGGAGGTGCATGCGGGAGCTCAGAATCCAAGATGGCACCTGCTCCCTG
The DNA here is from genome assembly GCF_029499605.1 of Hyla sarda. Lineage (NCBI taxonomy): Eukaryota > Metazoa > Chordata > Amphibia > Anura > Hylidae > Hyla > Hyla sarda. The sequence continues at coordinate 18,744,317 of NC_079193.1, forward strand.
TGCCAACATTGCCCTATCTGCCAAGCCCTATCCAGGCATGCTCAGCCGGTGCAGCCAGTGCTTGGCACAGTTGGCGGCTCCAGCACAGGGAGTGGCTACAAGCTCTACCCCACATATGATAATGTGGCGGGTCCACAGCCTTGACACAAAAGATGTTTCACCTTCTAAATGACAGTGGGATCTGCGGCTCCTTCAGTCACCAGGACATAGGTGTTGCGGCTATCTCGGCACCCCCTATAGCTATGTTGGTAAGGCTCCTTTCACACAGCCATTGTGACCTGGCAGTCAGCAGACGTTAAAAAAACGGGAGAACAGTGGAAGAAAAATTACTGCATGCGCCACCTTTTTCTCTCGCTAAAAAACTACGGCACCTGACGGACCCTATTATAATTGATGGGATCCACCAGATTACGGCCGTTAAAGGCAAAAAAAAAAAAGAGCCTAACGACTGTTTTTGGACGTAACACATAGAAGCTTAATACAGGCGATACTCAAAAAATTAGAATATCGTGTAACAGTTCATTTCTTTCAGTAATGCAACTTAAAAGGTGAAACTAATATACGAGAGAGACTCATTATATACAGAGCAAGATGGTTCAAGCCGTGATTTGTCATAATTGTGATGATTATGGTTACAGCTCATGAAAACCCCAAATCCACCATCTCAAATCAACCATCTCAATCTCAGAAAATGAGAATATTACAAGCAATCAAGAAAACAAGGATTATATATAGAACAATATCTGACCTCTAAAAAGTATAAGCATATGTTCTCAGTACTTGGGTTGGGCCCCTTTTGCAGCCATTACTGCCTCAATGCGGCACTGCTGAGGTGTTCTAGAAGACCAGGATGATTCTAGAATGGCCTTCAGCTCTTCTGCATTGTTCTCATGTCTCTCATCTTTCTCTTGGTAATGCCTTATAGATTCTCTATGGGGTTCAGGTGAGTCCACTGGCCAATCAAGCACAATAATCCCATGGTCATTGAACCAGGTTTTGGTGCTTTTGGCACTGGGGGCAGGTGCCAAGTCCTGCTGGAAAATGAGGTCCGTGAAGTGCTCCAAAATCTCCTGGTAGACGGATGCGTCAACCTTGGACTTAAAGAGGTACTCCACTGGCCAGCGTTTGGAACTAAATGTTCCAAATGCTGTTTTCGTGCTGCGGAGGTCGGCCACACCCCTCAATGCAAGTCAATGGGAGGGGGCATGGCGGCCCTTACGCCGTCTCCCATAGACTTGCATTGAGGGGTCGTGATGTCAAGAGGAGCATGGCCGACCCCGGCAGCACAAAAAACAGCGTTCGGAACATTTAGTTCCGAATGCTGGCCAGTGGAGTACCCCTTTAATGAAGCACAGTGGACCAACAACAGCAGATGACATGGCTCCCCAAATCAACACAGACTGTGGAAACTTCACACTGGACTTCAAGCATCTTGCAGTGTGCGCCTCTCCATTCTTCCATCTTGCAGTGCGCGCCTCTCCATTCTTCCATCTTGCAGTGCGCGCCTCTCCATTCTTCCATCTTGCAGTGCGCGCCTCTCCATTCTTCCATCTTGCAGTGCGCGCCTCTCCATTCTTCCATCTTGCAGTGCGCGCCTCTCCATTCATCCATCTTGCAGTGCGCGCCTCTCCATTCATCCATCTTGCAGTGCGCGCCTCTCCATTCATCCATCTTGCAGTGCGCGCCTCTCCATTCTTGCATCTTGCAGTGTGCACCTCTCAATCTTCCATCTTGCAGTGCGCGCCTCTCCATTCTTAAAATCTTGTAGTGTGCACCTTTCCATTCTTCCATCTTGCAGTGCGCGCCTCTCCATTCTTCCATCTTGCAGTGCGCTTCTCCATTCTTCCATCTTGCAGTGCGCGCCTCTCCATTCTTCCATCTTGCAGTGCGCGCCTCTCCATTCTTCCATCTTGCAGTGCGCGCCTCTCCATTCTTCCATCTTGCAGTGCGCGCCTCTCCATTCTTCCATCTTGCAGTGCACGCCTCTCCATTCTTCCATCTTGCAGTGCGCGCTTCTCCATTCTTCCATCTTGCAGTGCGCTCCTCTCCATTCTTCCATCGTGCAGTGCGCTCCTCTCCATTCTTCCATCATGCAGTGTGCGCCTCTCCATTCTTCCTCCATACTCTGGGTCCTTGGTTTCCAAATGAGATGCAAAACTTCAGAAAAGAGGACTTTGGACCACTTAGCACAGACCAGGTCTGTTTTTCTTTAGCCCAGGTAAGACACTTCTGACGTTGTTTGTTGTTCAGGAGCGGCTTGACAAGAGGAATACAACATTTGAAGCCCTTGTCCAGGATCTGTCAGTTTGTGGCTGTTGATGCACTGACTCCAGCCTCAGTCCTTGTGAAAGTCCCCAACACTTCTGAATGGCCTTTTCCTGACAATCCTCTCCAGGCTGCAGTCATCCCTGCTGCTTGTGCACCTTTTTCTTCCACACTTTTTCCTTCCACATAACTTTCTATTAGGCTGCATTCACACCACGATTGCAGCCTACGGTTTCCGGATCCGGCTGGGTAAGGGAAAACCGGGCACTCTCAAACCCCAGCCAGACCGGCACTGAAATCCATTTACCTTAATGAGCCGACCGGAGTCAACGCTGACTCTGGTTGGCTCATTTCTGCCCCGTATTCGGTTTTGTGACCGCAACTAAAACCGTAGTATACTATGGTTTCAGGTCCGGTCACAAAACCGGATACGGGGCAGAAATGAGCCAACCAGAGTCACTGTTTGACTCGGTCGGCTCATTAAATGGATTTCAGCGCCGGTCTGGCTGGGGTTTGAGAGTGCCCGGTTTTCCCCTTCCCCAGCCGGATCCGGAAACCGTAGGCTGCAATCGTGGTGTGAATGCAGCCTTAATGTGCTTTGATATAGCACTTTGGGACTATCCTACTTCATTTTCAATTACCTTTTGAGGCTTTCCCTTACGGAGGGTGTCAATGATGGTTTTCTGCTGTTAGTGTCACCTTTACTGAAATAAATGAACTTTTGCACCATATTCTAATTTTCTGAGATTGTGGATTTGTGGTTTTCATGAGCTGTAACCATAATCATCACAATTATGACAAATCACGGCTTGAACTCTCTTGCTTTGCATGTAATGAGCCTCTCTCATATATTAGTTTCACCTTTACTAAAATAAATTAACTTTTGCACGACATTCTAATTTTACCTGTATAATTACCTGTAGATGTAAGGCAGCACAGTAGCTCAGTGGTTAGCTCTATTGCCTTGCACTGTTGGAATCCTGGGTTCAAATCCCATCATGGCTAACATCTGTTTGTATGGTCTCCCATCGTTTGCATCAGTTTCCTCCCACACTCCAAAAACCTACTGAATTTAGATTGTCAGCCCCAATGGGGTCAGGGACTAATTTGAGTGTACAGCGCTGTGGAACTTGTGTTTCCGTATATAAAATGAAGAATTATTATTATTTTGTGTGACGCTGCTCAAGCCAAGGGGACAGGAAGATCTGAGGACAATTTTCATCATAAATAGTTCCATGATGCATTTAGCCTTTAAAATGGATGTTACAGCCAGAACACCGAATCAGGGAAATGTTGCCCTATAAACGTTTTTTGAGTCAGAAAATAAGCGCACCAACTGTTCCTCCCTATCAGCGAGAGGCAGATCTGGCCGGGCAGGAACTCTCTGCGGATACAGTCTCATAGCCCTGGCACGGCCTCAGCTCATTTTCTGTTGTCTTCAGGGGACGAGAAGCATCTGTTGTTGACTCGTATTGAATGAGTAAGAAGAGATAACATATTCACCACAAAATGGGTCACAAGCCTGAAAGGATGACACGAGATGGCACCATAGTGGGAACGAGGGCGGCTGCGAGCTCAGTGCAATATGTGCACGCCGATAACAGACTAATGCAGTGGAGGAGGGTGAAACCATTGGAAATTGATATATATATATACACACACACACACACGTATATATATATATATATATATCTGCAAACATTATATATATACACACACACACAAATTTGTGTGTGTGTATAAAGAGAATATATATATATATATATATATATATATTTATTTATTTATGGTCAGAACAACTATCAGAAATGAGCCCCGTACCTACCTACCCATCACTAAATAAGTTGTGCCATAACTGCTAAGATAGATATACCTGAAAAGAGGACATACCGTGTAGTGAAATAGAATTTAAAAAAAAGGGGCCTGGAGGGTGGGAGAAACCTGCCTGATGACACTGGTAGGAGGGGAAAACTAGCGGCTTATATGGAGGGGAGCTGTCCCTTCCACAAATCCGGCTAATGCATACACACATACATAATATAAATATATATATAACTAAATACACATCCATCCATCCATACACACACGTATATTTTTTATGTATTTAAATAAAAATATATATTTCTTATTTAACCCCTTAAGGACATGCACCGTAAATGTACGGCACTACAGCAAGGTACTTCGTGCACAGCGCCATACATTCTTGCCGCGGCTATGAAGCGAGTGCTGGAGCTGCGCTCACTTCATGGACGGCAGGTCCCGGCGGCTGTCAGCAGCCACGGACCAGTCGGTAATGGCAGACATCAGCGATCGCACTGATGTCCGCCATTACCCCCTGGCGGACCAAGGAAAAAGCCCCTCCCCCAATAAAGTTTTATACTATGTTCCAAATTATTATGCAAATGATATTTTTCTCATTTACCTAAATAATTGATGTAAATAACAGTCAGCATAATTCTCATGTTATCAACTGTTAAGAGAACAATTACAATTTTATTGAACAAACCTCCTAATGATTATTATTATTTTATACATAAAAAAAACTTACTGTACGTAATAATTTGGAACAGTGCATTGTAAGTTTTAAAACCCTTTATAGGTTGTAAAGAACTGAAAATTGTCATTTGTTGTGTTTGCAGCATATTTACTGACATCAAAAGCAATTTCAATCAAACTTTTAACATTTAAACATTTTAACAAGTCACGTTACATTTTATCATAGGACCCTTTATTTGATAGCAGCTTCACAAGTCTTACATCCATTGGACTTGTGAGTTTTTGGACAGTTTCTGCTTGAATTTGTTTGCAAGATGTCAGAATAGCCGCCCAGAGCTGCTGTTTGGATGTAAACTGCTTTCCACCCTCATAGATCTTTTGCTTGAGGATGCTCCCAAGGTTCTTAATAGGACTGAGGTCAGGGGAGGATGGAGGCCACACCATGACTTTCTCTCCTTTTAACCCCATAGCAGCCATTGATGCAGAGGTATTCTTTGCAGCATGAGATGGTGCATTGTCATGCATGAAGATGATTTTATCACGGAAAACATAGTTCTTCCTTCTGTACCAGGGAAGAAAGTGATCAGTCAGAAACTCCACATACTTTGCAGAGGTCATCTTTACCCATTCGGGGACCCTAAAGGGGCCAACCAGCTCTCTTCCCATGATTCCAGACCAAAACATGACTCCTCCTCTGCCTTGCTGATGTCGCAGCCTTGTTGGAACAGGGTGGCCGCCCACCCACCATCCACTACTCCATCGATCTGGACCCATCCAGGGTTGCACGGAACTCATCAGTGAACAGGACTGTTTGAAAACTAGTCTTCATGTATTTTTCTGCCCAATGCAGCCGTTTCTGCTTTTGAGCATTGGTTAGTGAGGACCGAATAGGTTTATGCACACTTGCAAGACTCTGGAGAACTCTACACCTTGATGTCCATGTGTCACGATCACACCCTATCGGTCCAGCTAAGACGCTAGAGAGAGTGTGATGGTGCAAGGGTTAAAGCCGCCAGACCTCTGGGTATCCACTACTAGTCCCAGCAAGTCACCAAATTAACCCTTAGATAAACGTGTTTTACCAGAGCCTCCTTCAGAAAGGTGAGCTCATATATTTAGAGATCAAAGACCAGTGCTGATTAATTAAACATTTAATCTGATAAAAGCTATCACAGTGCTGACTATATATAAAAAATACAGGAACTAAGGACATACAGGTATAACAATATATAAGAGTTTAGCAAGACAAGTTCAGAAAACAAAAATGAAGTTCTTACAGCATGATGGTATAGCAGCCCATGAGTGAGTGAGAGTCCCGCTGTTCTTAGGATGGTCTTGTCAGCTTGTTGCACAGCCTTGAACACACATAGTCAAGCATTGTTTTAAATATCATATCTGCTTTCTTGGGAGGGAGACTCCATTCCCCCCTCCCCTCTGATCCCACTAGGGGGTCTTCTCTCTTCCTGGCCCCTTATCTGTTTGATTATATGATAGGACCAGAGTGCATGACTTCAAAAAAGCCTTTGACTTCAAAGGAGATGTAAACAAACAGCCAGACCCCCCAATAAAATGCAATACACAAAACACAGTCTGAATGACCTCTCACCCATGGCTTGGATGATCCATCACACACTGTTATAATTTATAATACACATATAGGATTTTAATAATCAGGCCTTGGTTTTGACACCGTGGGACTCCAGAGGTACCAGCAGCTTCAAATATCTGTTTGCTGCTATGTAATGGTATTTTAGCAGCTGCTCTCTTGATCTGATGCATGGATCTGGAGGAAATCTTCCTCAATGTGCCATTAAATCTCTTAATAGTGCAATGATGATCACACTTAAGTTTTCATGAAATATCTAATGTTTTCATACCTCGTCCAAGGCATTGAACTATTTCACTCTTTTGGCAGCAGAGCGATCCCTTTTCTTCCCCATATTGCTTGAAAATGGTGTCTGATTAATAATGTGGAACACCCACCTTTAGTAGTTTTTCCTTAAATTGAGCTCACCTGGCAATCTAATTATCATAGGTGTCTGAGATTGTTTTCAGTGATCAAAAGAGCCTGAGACACAATGGGGGACATTTCCTAATCTAGTCTATTCTGGGTATGCTTATAGACCAGCGTATGTGGTCGTCTCCTGTCTATTGTGCTCCTAATTTATCAAATGTCTCACAGCCCTTGATAAATTCTGTGCTCAGACTTCAGGGTCTACATCTTAAACTGCATTTAGACCTGCTCCAACATGGTCGGACATTTCAGCGTATTTTGGGCAGATGTGACTTGTCGCACAAAAGTCGCACTTGATAAATTCAGCACCAATGCATTTCCGTCTAAAATAGACTTGCATGCATCATGTTCTAAAAATCCTCTACAGCAAAAGTCGCAGAAAAGTCGCACATATTTAGACTGCGATTTTCTGTGCGACAAATTTAGACAGGAAAAACCAGTCTAAATCCTTTGATAAATCTCCCCCAATGACATCCATGAGTTACACTGAAAAACAAAATATTTAATCTTTGTGACACTTAAGAAAAAAAAAAGCATAATGTCCAAAATATAATGTTAATAATCTAGTACAGTGAATGGCATAAACATTAAAAAAAAAAAAAAAAAAAAAAAAAAAAGTAAAACATTTCAGCTTTTTTGTCACATCACATTGCAAAAAACCTTAAATAAAAAGCAATCAAAAAGTCACATATAGGAAAAAGTCGCACTAACAAAACTGGCAGTCATGGCAAAAGAAAATGACCTCTCATACATCCCCCGTATACGGAAAAATGAAAAAGTTAGAGATGGTCAAAATAGGAATCCACATATTTTAGGCGCCAGGTCAACTGAGAATTTCGTCCTGGTGCCTAGGTTTTCTTTCTTATCAGCCCTTTCCATTAACCCCATGACATACATTTTCATCATGGTTCGGGATAGGAAGTATGATGTACATAAGGGAGCTGGGTCCACCTCACACCCGGCAGGTAAGGGCTGCTATGTGCAGCTCACACCCGCAAGTAAAAAGTGACAGCATAGATTACTTTGATGTCCGTCATTTAACTGTTTTAAATCGACAGCATTTAAACAGTTATGACATACACACCTGTTGGTCCAGTGGTCCGATGGCTCTTTGGGGTGCCGATCGGTCCTCAGGCCAGCCCACGGTGCAGGCTGTAAGTCAGCGGCAGTCAATACAGCCTTTCCTAGGCAAGCTGTAGCAATAGAGGACCAATCTCATGCTTAGGCATTACATTGATCTGTATAAGCAATCAACCAATTGCTTATAATAGTGTAGAAAAAAATAAATGTAAATATGTAAATTCAAATCACCCCCATTTCCCCCTCCCCCCAAAAAATACAAAATATATATTTGGTATTGTCCAAATGACTAAATGATCATATTCCTGATTCCGCTCAGTCAATGGCGTAAACGTGAAGAAAATTCCAAACACCAAAACTGCTGATTTTTGTTCACATCACAACCCAGAAAAAAATCATATACGGTGCAACAATGATACTATTAAAAACTTCATGGTGCAAAAAAATGTAATTAATAAAATAAAAATAATAATAAATAAGTTAAAATTAAATGAATTAATTAATCCTGGCTCCTAGATTCCAAACAAATTTGTCAAGCCCGGTTATAGCCATATGCCACACGGAATGAGGAGAACACGGGGGTAAAAATCGAGGTAGAACTTCTGTATTCGGACGTCCAGAGTCCATCACGTGTTCTATCGAGTCCCGGGATGGAGATCAGATATAGAGAGAATGGTTTCAGATATTTTATTATTAATGACCATGATGTCAACCTCATCTTTAAGCCGGTATCGATTGGATACGTTACCCTCCTCAGAGGGGCATTAGATGACACCGAGCTCCTCCATAGATCTCACGCCAGGTTTAGGTTCTTTTCTTTTGCTATGTTTGTTGCCTCTAAGAGAATTGGCATGTAATATAATTCCATTATCCTTCTCTTCTGTAGATAATTCTACCGGGTACATAAGGGGTGAAGCCCTTAGGCCAGTAGTCTCCAAGCTATGGCCCTCCATATTTTGAAAAACTACAACTCCCAGCATGCTGGGGGTTGTAGTTTTGCAACATCTGGAGGGCCAGAGAGTTTGTAGCCCACTGTGATTATATATATTATATATTCACATACACAGTCATGGCCGTAAATGTTGACACCCCTGAAATTTTTCTTGTATTTCTCACAGAAAAGGATTGCAGTAACACGTTTTGCTATATACATGTTTATTCCCTTTGTGTGTATTGGAACTAAACCAAAAAATGGAGGGGAAAAAAGCAAATTGGACATAATGTCACCAAACTCCAAAAATGAGCTGGACAAAATTATTGGCACCCTTAACTTAATATTTGGTTGCACACCCTTTGGAAAAAATAAGTGAAATCAGTGTCTTCCTATAACCATCAATAAGCTTCTTACACCTCTCAGCCGGAATGTTGGACCACTCTTCCTTTACAAACTGTTCCAGGTCTCTTATTGGAAGGCGCCTTTTCCCAACAGCATATTTAAGATCTCTCCACAGGTGTTCAATAGGATTTAGATCTTGACTCTTTTTGACGTATGTTTGGGGTCATTGTCCTGCTGGAAGACCCAAGATCTTGGATGCAAACCCAGCTTTCTGACACTGGGCTGTAGAGTGCGACCCAAAATCTGTTGGTAATCCTCAGATTTCATGATGTCTTGCACACATTCAATCCCCCAGTGCCAGAGGCAGCAAAACAACACAAAACATCATTGACCTCCACCATATTTCACTGTAGGTACTGTGATTTTTTTTTGTAGTCCACATTACATTTTCGGTAAACAGTAGAATGATGTGCTTTACAAAAAAGCTCTATCTTGGTCTCATCTGTCCACAAGACATTTTCCCAGAAGGATTTTGGTTACTCAAGTTCATTTTGGCAAAATGTAGTCTTGTTTTTTTATGTCTTTGTGTCAGCAGTGGGGTCCTCCTGGGTCTCCTCCATAGTGGGGTCCTCCTGGGTCTCCATTTAAATGTTGACAGATAGTTCGCGCTGACACTGATGCTCCTTGAGCCTGCAGGACAGCTTGAATATCTTTGGAACTTGTTTGGGGCTGCTTATCCACCATCCGGACTATCCTGCTTTGACACCTTTCATCAATTTTTCTTTTCCGTCCACGTCCAGGGAGATTAGCTACAGTGCCATGGGTTGCAAACTTCTTGATAATGTTGCGCACTGTGGACAAAGGCAAATCTAGATCTCTGGAGATGGACTTGTAACCTTGAGATTGTTGATATTTTTCCACAATTTTGGTTCTCAAGTCCTCAGACAGTTCTCTCCTCTTTCTGTTGTCCATGCTTAGTGTGGCACTTTCCAATTTGCTTTTTTTTACCTCCCTTTTTTGGTTTAGTTCCAATACACACAAAGGGAATAAATGTGTGTAGCAAAACGTGTTACTGCAATCCTTTTCTGTGAGAAATACTTCACTTTCTTGAAAGATTTCAGGGGTGCCAACATTTATGGCCATGACTGTATCCATCTCTTTATTTATCTATTATATCCACATGGTTCTACCAAACCAAATGTATATTGCCCATTGGCACTATGGTGGTCTCGGCTTGGTTGAACTATAGTAGCACCAGGTTGGGCAGTTGTAATATGGCTGCTATAATGCCACCCCCTAAAGAGCACCCTTCTTCATTGGCCACTTAGTGAAGAATAGACTCAGGCATGGAATTTAGGGGGACTAACATAGTTATTCCCTTTCCAGTTATTGGCCGTACATCAGAAGCAACCATCGGGCACTTATCACCTAACCTACTGACCATCTAGTTGTTGCCCCTATATTAGAAGCATACATGCAGCACTGCCCTCCAAAATGTACTGACCATAGTTATTATTACCCCATGATCAAAAGCATCCATGGAGCACTTACCCCCTAACATACTACCCCAATCTCAAAAGCATCCATGGTGCACTTACCTTCTTAACCTACTGATCATCCAGTTATTGCCCCCCCATATCAGAAACACCAATGGTGCCCCTACCACTGAACCTACTGCTCTGTTCCACATGACCAGAAAGTTTCCTATGAGCGACCATTCAGCTGCAGGGTGTATCAAGGAAACGGAGCAAAGTTAGGAGCATCATCAAAAGACGTCCAGGTACGACCCAGTTGGCCATCTTTACCAAATTTTTGTTCAACAATGCTGCCAAGTGTGAACATACCCGTCTCCTGCCTTAAAGTGCACCCGTCATATCAGAGAGAAAGAAATAATGACTGTTACAGACGGTAGATACAGAAAAAAAGACAAAGAATCTGCATGGCCTAGTGAGTATTTGGCTCACAAATCCCTCTGTTCTGCTACTCACTCATTCGGACATCCACTGCTCAGGAAAGGGCATGCCAAGGCAAGAACTGAACTCTCCCTCATGCACCATGAACTCACTTCCTCCCTGAGTCTGCTGTGCTGTGTGTCTCTTCATCCAATCCCTGCAGGCTGCTCTGTAACCCCTCCTCTCTGTTTTCATGCTGCAGTCTGATGGGAGTGAGCACAGAGGAGTACTAGTCCTTCCCTCACTTCCTGGACTTTGTCCGTGCCTGTGCTTCAGCTGATGATTCTGCATCCGGACAGTGGACTTAGAAGCTATGATTTCTATAAAAAGGAAATAAGATACTTCTTATAAATGTATATTAGAAAGGTTAAAAGGGGTACTCCGCCCCTAGACCTCTTATCCCCTATCCAAAGGATACGTCACGATCTTCAGCCCCCGTGGTCCGGATGGACTTAGCATGAGGACCTCCAGCGGTTCTGGAAGCCACTACAGGTAGGTGCCGCAGCGGAGATCCCGGGGTTTTGCCAAGATGTACAACATATAAAGTTTTTGATTTCGACAGTTCCCATTTAAAGATGTCTGACCTGATCAATGACTAATCTATAATTCACAAGCAGCCATATGTTCTGACCTAGAATGGTGTAGTGCTTCAAGGTGTCATCCTGTGACGTGGATAGGGTTATTCTTTTCACGTGTCCCCTTCTATCAGGCATTCATTTAGGTTGATGCCCATGTTCTTAGAGTAAGGGTCTATTCACACAGCAGAATTTCAGCCTCAAATTAAAGCCCATAGACTTGTCAGAAGTGTGAATGGGAGTGCGGAATCCCATAGAAGTCTATGGGCTTTAATTTGAGGCCGAAATTCTGCTGTGTGAATGGACCCCGAGGCTGGGTTGCAGTAAATCTTGTTTCTGCCAAATTTATGATTTTTGTACAAGTGTTATGTAGTAATTGTGCTCTGCGCGCTATGGTTTACATTATCCAAATAATGGAGGTGCGGTTTCTACTTGGCATGTATTTCAGTAAGATTAAAAGGGTACTCCACTGGAAAATAATAATAATTTAAATCAACTTGTGCCAGAAAGTTATACAAATTTGTAAATTACTTATATTAAAAATCTTAATCCTTCCAGTACTTAGCTGCTATATGCTCCACAGGAAGTTATTATCTTTTTGAATTTCCTTTCTGCCTGACCACAGTGCTTTCTGCTGACACCTCTGTCTATTTTAGGGACTGTCCAGAGCAGGAGAGGTTTGCTATGAGGATTTTCTCCTACTCTGGACAGTTCCTAAAATGGACAGAGGTGTCAGCAGAGAGCAATGTGGTCAGACACAAAAGAAATTCAAATAGAAGAGAACTTCCTGTGAAGCAAATAGCAGCTAATAAGTACTGGAAGGATTAAGATTGTTTTAATAGCAGTCATTTACAAAATGTTAAACTTTCTGGCACAAGTCGATTTAAAAAAATAAAAAAAATTCTCCAGTGGAGTACCCCTTTAATCATTTGCACATTTTATTTAATTAAATTTTTTTGTACTCCAGTACCCCCGATGCAGATTATACTCAACCCAAGAAGGTAAAAGGAAGTGCGGGAAATTTTTCGATTTTTTTGCATACTTAATTGTTGAGCAAAATTGATAAAAACCTTATGTGTCTTGATAAAATTTTGCACAAATATGTGCACACTACTACTTTAAGGGGGGGATCTCAAAATGATCAAGTGGTCTTCAGGAGAGTTTTTACTGTATAGGAGAGCTTGATGGATAAAAACACATCGGGAGATTTACGCAGTGTTCACACATTCACATTTAAACTATTATTTTTTATTTTTTTTATAAGATTCAATGGAATAAGACACAGGACACAAGTTTTTTTTTTTTTTTTTTTTAACTAATAACTTTATTTAAATAAAGACACAAGAAATTGTATACCGAAAAAATACAAAACAAAAGCCACACGTCTTTTATTTATTATTTTTTTTTCTCCGAAGCAATATTGTGTGGTAACTGGAATACTGCAAAGCACGTCGGCTAAAAATAACAGTACGACTATGTACAAATCTCTCGTCTTATATTTAACAAAAAAAAAAAAAAGTCTACGGCTTAGGATAGACCGGAGAGCGAAGATTGCTAGAACGTTTACGGAATATCGGAATAAATTCTTCTACCATCTTGATTTAACACAATGCATGAGGTCAAAAGAAAAAGAAAAAAAAGAAGGGGGGGGGGGGGCGATAAGGAGGAGGAAACAAAAAGTGAGAAAATTCAGCATCTCGGGAGGTGCAACATATCGGGAGAAGTCAGCGTTATTCTGCGCGACATTCAAAATGTACAATGGTGTAATAGATCTTATCGGGAATTGCAGATCACTGTACAAAACGTGAAGTTTGGGGGGAGAATAAAAAAAATAAAAATATTAAAATAAAAAAAAAAAGTTGCACTTCCGGATGAGAAGTCCTTATCTATCCACAGTCGTCTTCAGACATTCTATTATTTTTTTTTTTATTTATATTTTTTTCATTAAAGACCTGAGATTAATTGCAATAAGTGCCATTTCTTTCTGCAGTGTTTCTCTAAATACTGTAGGAACTGGCTTTAGCAAAAAATTTTAAAAATAAAAAAAACAAACAAAAAAAAACCCATAAACCTACTGCTACTAAGGTTTAAACAAGTATAAAAATATAAATAGAAAAAACAAAATTAAATATCTCAATTCTCCACCTATGGTCAATAATATAATGGAAATTTTTGTAATTTTTTTTTTTTTTTTTACAATCATTCAAAAACATCAGCAACAGGGAATCTGAGAAACGGACAAAAGGCAACATTGTAGAGGAAGATCGAAGAGAATGCATGAAAAGGAAATAAAAAAGGGAAAAAAGTTTTGTTTACATTGAAAGTGTGCAAAAACAAATAAAAAGGGAAAAATAAAAAAATACTAATAGAAGTTTTGGTACGGGCTGCGGCGCGCTGGGCCGCGTGTTACAAACATTGGCAATGCGCGGGGGGAGGGGGGGGGGCAGTACAGATATTAAAAAAAAATGATTTAAACGATCCGATTGTAGGAAAGTGAACAATCAAAAACTAGAAAAATAGATCTCACCTCTGGGGTGGGCTTTACAATTTTTTTTTTTTAATTCGCAAAAGTTCAGTGTATTGCTTGTGCTAAGTTTTCAAAATGCATTTTTTTCTTAGTAGCTTTTTTCGCTAGAGGATCGGAAAGTTAGATTTAAATTTTTATTTTAATTTATAGATTTTTTTTCAAATTTTTTTTTTTGAAATGTCATTAAGTGGGTAAACGGAGTAAAGGGGCTCTCCGAGAACGCACGAACACGGCTTCTATTAAGGCTCTGTTCACACTGTTTTTGCTTGTGACGTTTTTGTAACTTTTTTTTCCCCTCTCTGTATAACAATGTGGGATATGTGATGGAGGGTTGTAATTTACGAGTTTGCAACAGACTACGGCCATGTTCACATGGCAGAGTTTTTGTGGAATGTCCACCCGGAAAACACAGACTGATATTCTGCCAGTGATAGGACCGCTCAGTAATGCGCCTTCTCCATGGACTATAATGCGTTTTCGAATTAATTTTGCTGAATTTTGGGGCGGCGAGGGCCGAAACTGTAATTTTGGGGCGGCGAGGGCCGAAACTGTAATTTTGGGGCGGCGAGGGCCGAAACTGTAATTTTGGGGCGGCGAGGGCCGAAACTGGAATTTTGGGGCGGCGAGGGCCGAAACTGGAATTTTGGGGCGGCGAGGGCCGAAACTGGAATTTTGGGGCAGAGAGGGCCGAAACTGGAATTTGGGGGCCGGAGAGGACCTCAACGGGAATTTGGGGGCCGGAGAGGACCTCAACGGGAATTTGGGGGCCGGAGAGGACCTCAACGGGAATTTGGGGGCCGGAGAGGGCCACAACTGGAATTTGGGGCCGGAGAGGGCCACAACTGGAATTTGGGGCCGGAGAGGGCCACAACTGGAATTTGGGGCCGGAGAGGGCCACAACTGGAATTTGGGGCCGGAGAGGGCCACAACTGGAATTTGGGGCCGGAGAGGGCCACAACTGGAATTTGGGGCCGGAGAGGGCCACAACTCGAATTTGGGGCCGGAGAGGGCCACAACTGGAATTTGGGGCCGGAGAGGGCCACAACTGGAATTTTGGGCCGGAGAGGGCCGCAACCGGAATTTGGGCACATGTTTCCGCTGCAAAGTTTCTGTCGGATTCCGCTAAGTAATTCCTTCGTATGAATATTGCCCACCAGTGTTTCTCAACCAGGGTGCCTTCAGCTGTTGCAAAACTACAACTCTCAGCATGGTGGGAGTTGTAGCTTTGCAACATCTAGATCAGTGGTCTCCAACCTGCAGACCTCCAGATGTTGCAAAACTACAACTCCCAGCATGCCCGGACAGCCGTTGGCTGTCCGGGCATGCTGGGAGTTGTAGTTTTGCAACCTCTGGAGGTCCGCAGGTTGGAGACCTCTGATCTAGAGGGTCCCTGGTTGGGAAACACTGGACTAACAGATTTGGATTTGTTTCTATTAATTTCGTTTAGGAAAGCAGAATGACTATAAGGCTATGTTCACATGGCGGAAATTCTGCCATTCCGCACAAATTCTGTTCGGCAAAGCTTGATGCAAAATTTTTGCAGTTCTGCTGACTTTGATCGGATTTTCGGCAGAATTTCTTTGCGCTTAAACTGAATTCTACCTAAATTCGAAGCCGCAATGTGATTTCCGCCCGGAATTCTGCAAAAAACTTAAGCCATGTGAAATGTTTTTGCAGAACACGGAAAGAAGAATTTCTGCGGCAGAACGTCTGCTGTGTGAATGAGACGGTGGAATTCCCATTAAAATGAATAGGCAGTAAATTTTGCTGAAGTTCCAAGAGGAATTTGCGCACGAAAATTCTAGAATGTGAACATAGCCTAAGGTTACGTTCACATCTTGGAACGTCAGCACAGAAAATCTCTGCGCGGACATCATTGCGGGTGCTGGCTTGATATGCCAGCGCCAAAGATCGCACCGTCTCAGACTGCTATGCATTCCGTTTGGAGTCTGTACGAAGAATGAACGGGTTCATTTGACTTTTGGCGGACACGAAATTTGGAATTTCCGTGCCAGAAACATCCGACACGGAAATTTTGCCGTATGCGCAGCAGAATCCCTTTGAATTCCACTATTTTTGGGTTTGGTGACAAACTGTAGACTCACTTAAAAGGGGTACTCCGCTGCTCAGCATTTGGAACAAACTGTTCCCAACGCTGGAGCCGGCAGCTCGTGACGTAATAGCCCCGCCCCTCATGACATCACACCCCACCCCCTCAATGCAAGTCTATGGGAGGGGGCGTGACGGTGTCACGCCCCCTCCCATAGACTTGCATTGAGGGGGTGGGGCGTGACGTCAACGTTGCGAGCTTCTGGCGCCGGCTCCAGCGTTCGGAACAGTTTGTTCCAAATGCCGAGCAGCGGAGTACCCCTTTAAAGGGGTATTCCAGGAAAAAACTATTTTTTTTAATATATCAACTGGCTCCAGAAAGTTAAACAGATTTGTAAATTACTTCTATTAAAAAAATCTTAACTTCAGCAGCTCATAAATACTGAAAGGATTAAGATTGCTCTTTTCTGTCTAAGTCCTCTCTCATGACACGTGTCTCGGGAACCGCCCAGTTTAGAAGCAAATCCCCATAGCAAACCTCTTCTAAACTGGGCGTTTCCCGAGACAGGTGTCACCAGAGAGCACTTAGACAGAAAAGAACAACCTTAACTTCAGAAGCTCATAAGTACTGAAAGGATCAAGATTTTTTAATAGAAGTAATTTACAAATCTGTTTAACTTTCCGGAGCCAGTTGATATATATAAAAAAAAAGTTTTTTCCTGGAATACCCCTTTAAGACTATCAGATCCAGGGTCCTAAAGGGTAAGACAGGCCCCTATGGTAATACTCTACATCCACAATGGAGCTGCTGATCCAGTTTGCAAGATCGTAACCAAATTTTTATGGAGAGTCTATTGAGAATTACTTCTGTAGTTCGGCCGTATTATATTTCCAAAGAACCCCTTTAAAGGCAACATTACATTAAAAAAAAAAAAATTTTTAGAAACTTTTTTATTATTATTATTAATAGGATAGGACATAGCCCAAATTATCATTCTCAGACACCCAAGTAAATTATAGATTTATGCTACAAAACAGCCGTCTTCTTGCGCACAGCGAGGTCACGTTCACACAACAGAATTTAGTAGCAGAAGCTGCTGCAACAGAATTTGCAAGCAGAATTTTTCTGCCAGAGCCCGATTGCTTTGGATCCTTCTGCAACGTGTACACTGTGGAAACATCCGCCATGGAAATCCCAAATTCAGCCTTCGCCGAAAGAATTCACACGTCATTTTTGGCAGAATCCACGCGGAAATGCACTTCTGTCTATGAAGAGCGCACATTTCCTAGTGGTCCGAGCTTGTGCATGTCCTGTCCGCACCCGCTATCTGCAGAATGCCTGCTAGAAATTTTCTAGACAGAAATTCAGCCAAAGTGTGAATGTAGCTTTAAAGGGGTACTCCACTGGAAAACATTTTTTTTCTTTTTAAATCAACTGGTGCCAGAAAGTTAAACAGATTTGTAAATTATTTCTATTAAAAAAATCTTAATCCTTCCAGTACTTATCTACTGCTCTTCTCATCCACAGGAAGTTCTTTTCTTTTTTGAATTTCCTTTATGTCTGACCACAGTGCTCTCTGCTGACACCTCTGTCCATGTCAGGAACTGTCCAGAGCAGGAAAGGTTTTCTATGGGGATTTGCTCCTACTTTGGACAGTTCCTAAAATGGACAGAGGTGTCAGCACAGATAGCACTGTGGTCAGGCAGAAAGGAAATTCAAAAAGAAAAAAGAAACTTCCTCTGTAGTTTACAGCAGCTGATAAGTACTGGAAGGATTAAGATTTTTTTTTTATAGAAGTCATTTACAAATCTGTTGACAACATTTTCTGGCACCAGTTGATTTAAAAAAAATAAAAAAATAAATGTTTTCCAGTGGAGTACCCCTTTAAGAGTTGAGGGAATCTCGTACAAGTTGTTTTGGGTTCCAAGTGTTTCGACTCCACGGAAAAGTCTGGAATGAGTTTCTAGACTGAGGAATCATAACCTTAGAAAAGTGGAATGACTTTTACAAGACTAAGCGAATCAATTGCAGATTCGTAAGATCCCGGAAAATCCCACCGGAGGTATCAGATACGGGACAACAGACCCATCAACTGGAATCAACGTGGCAACAGGTCATAAAGAAGAACTACGTTGTGCTGGACACTAGAACGGGCTATAGGGCCTCTCAATAATTAACAGTGGTGTTAGGGGGGTTGGTATTGTTTTTGGGAGAGGGTTGACTACTAGAGATGAGCGAAGTTACAGTGATTCGATTCGTCACAAACTTCTCGGCTCAGAAGTTGTTGACTTTATCCTGCATAAATTAGTTCAGCTTTCAGGGGCTGGAGACTCTCTCCTCGGACTGTATCCATCTTTTCCAGCCACCGGAGCCCCTGAAAGCTGAACTAATTTATGCAGGATAAAGTCATCAACCGCCGATCCGCGAGGTTCGTTGACGAATCGAATCACAAACACTTCACTCATCTCTATTGACGACCACTGTACATTGATGCATTCTACAAGGCATTCTGGCTCTTACTGGTGGTGACCCATGTCCCCCGATCCGAGTGGAAAGGTCACAAAAAATAAAAAATGTACAAAAAATAAAAATCAAAAACAAAAAATTGTAAATTTTAAGAAATGAGATCTTCAATGTGGTTTACATTCCAAGTTACCTGAGATTTAGACTTCAGCTGAAGTACCTGAAAAACAAGCCTTAAGATGGGCACTGTGCAACCAATGGGGAGTCTGGGTAATTTCTGCCATTTTACGTTTTTTTTTTTCTACCCTCCTCTCCATTACAAATTTGGGGGGGGGGGGGGGGGGTGAAGGGCGTCCCTTCATACAAGACAACCCCCCCCCCCCCTTATAAGATTTACATCTGCCAAAAAATAAAAAACCTGGAGGAAATGTAAAGCTTATATCCTCTGGACAACACAAAATATAAATTGAATTTTTTGTGGATATATAAAAAAAACTTATTTCAAATGTTAAACAGAGAAAGCTTTTTTTTTAACTATACGTGGTGTGACAGACTTGAAATGCATAGTCCACAGCGAGTCCACGCGTAGAGATGGCTAAATTTGTGCTAATTCGTCTTTGGGAAGGGAATAAAGTGGGCGGGGAAAGGAAAAACTAAAAAAGTTGTCCCGATCCTGGATAAACATTGGCAGATATGATAATTTAAGCGAAGCAGTACTTTTTTTTTCTTCTTTAATGGTGAATTCTTAATATTGATCAGACAGCGTTAACCAAACCACATGCAGAAGTTGTAAAAATCTGGCTTCAAGTCAGCGTTGACGGTCACAGAGGCCGGCTCTGCGGGGGCGTTAGGTTACAATGTGGTTGTGAGGAGAGGGGGGAGGAGATGGCGACAACTGCTCCTCCCCGTTCTGCTGATCCTGCGAGGAGGCGTGGCCATTGGTTTCAGTGTTGTCTACTTTGCTGGTGGCGTTATCGGTCAGGGAAGAAGAAGAGACCTGAGATGAGAGGTGCTCGATAGTCACGGCGCTCACGGCGGAGCTTTGGGCGGGGTTAGGAAGGGTCTTCAGGGTTAGGTCTGACGCTATGAGCAAAGAGCCCAATAGTTTTACAGGACAGAATGCCGATCCTGTGGGAATGAAGTTAACTTTGTTTTTGTCAGGACATGAAAGGAGAGCTGTAGGGACCGGCTGACGGGACCTGCGGAGGAAATTACATCATGGGATTTATGGAGAGGACAGAACATTGCAAAGGTAAAAACATGAAAAAAAAAAATTTTTAATTACAAAAATCTGATTAAAGGGGTTATCCAGGAAAAAACTTTTTTTTATATATCAACTGGCTCCAGAAAGTTAAACAGATTTGTAAATTATTTCTATTAAAAAATCTTAACTTCAGGAGCTCATAAGTACTGAAAGGATTAAGGTTGTTCTTTTCTGTCTAAGTGCTCTCTGATGACACCTGTCTCGGGAAACGCCCAGTTTAGAAGCAAATCCCCATAGCAAACCTCTTCTAAACTGGGCGGTTCCCGAGACACATGTCATCAGAGAGAGACAGAAATGAACAACCTTAACTTCAGAAGCTCATAAGTACTGAAAGGATTAAGATTTTTTAATAGAAGTAATTTACAAATCTGTTTAACTTTCTGGAGCCAGTTGATTTTCCCCTTTAACAAGGCCACAAAAAGTGCAAAAGGGCAACAACAAACCTTTGACCTCAGTTTAGTGCCAAGTCAGCAACGAACTGAAAAAGTAGCTGGGAAACAGGCGGCCATGTCATTCTCCAACTGAGCACTAGTAATCAGATTTTTTTTCTCCTTTAAATAAATCTTAAAAGGGGAACTCCGGTGGAAATTTTTTAATGCATTTATTTTTAATCAACTGGTGCAAGAAAGTTAAAACAGATTTGTAAATTACTTCTATTTAAAAAAAAAAAAAAAAAAAAAAAAAAAAATTATATTAATCCTTCCAGTACTTATTAGCTGCTGAATACTACAGAAGAAATTATTTTCTTTTTGGAACACAGAGCTCTCTGCTGACATCTCTGTCCATTTTAGGAACTGTCCAGAGTAGGAGAAAATCCCCATAGCAAACATATGCTGCTCTGGATAGTTCCTAAAATGGACAGAGGTGTCAGCAGAGAGCACTGTGTTCGTGATGTCAGCAGATAAGTATTCAGCAGCAAATAAGTACTGAAAGGATTAAGATTTTTTAATTGAAGTAATTTACAAATCTGTTTGACTTTCTGCCACAAGTTGGTTAAAAATAAAATAATTTAATTAAAATAAAACAAAAAAGTTTTCCACCAGAGTACCCCTTTAAGATAGAAAATATGTTCACATAAGATGACATTTATGTCAATGAGATGTGACGACTAGTCTGACGAGAAACACCCTCCATGTTTGTGACTGTGGTCCTAATTTCGTAGTCAGGATGTATTCTCTAAGCCAGTGTTTCCCAACCAGAGTGCCTCCAGCTGTTGCAAAACTACAACTCCCAGCATGCCCAGACAGCCTTTGGCTGTCCGGGCACGCTTGAAGTTGTAGTTTTGCAGCAGCTGGAGGCACCCTGGTTGGGAAACACTGCTCTAAGCACTATTAATCAGATTTTTTTTTCCCCTGTTTAAAAAAAAAAAAAAAAAAAAAAAATTTAGATGGAAGGATTTATTTAAAAAAATAAAAAAATATGGATTTCACGTCAATGATATGGATATCAAGAGATATGAAGACTGGTTTGATGGGAAACATCCTTCATTACTTAGTGCAAGAAGAGGCTAAACAATAAATCAGTGGCCAATAAACCAGTGATATTACCAATGTTTTGGAGCAGGAACCTAGACAGGGGGCACTAAATCCGTTTTCATAAGCTAATTTCTAGTCATTTTTACCAATGAGGAAACCAAAAAATAAAATAAATGAGAGTCAGGCCGCCCCCCCCCCCCCCCTTTCTACACATCTGCAACATTAAATTTGCCTAATATTTAACCATTCTATAACCTAACATTTGCATACCCAACAATAAAAAAAAATTATATTAATAAATTATATATATATATATCTATGTATGCAATAAATATAAAATATTTATATTAGAGATGAGCGAACTTACAGTAAATTCGATTCATCACAAACTTCTCGGCTCGGCAGTTGATGACTTTTCCTGCATAAATTAGTTCAGCTTTCCGGTGCTCCGATGGGCTGGAAAAGGTGGATACAGTCCTAGGAAAGAGTCTCCTAGGACTGTATCCACCTTTTCCAGCCCACCGGAGCACCGGAAAGCTGAACTAATTTATGCAGGATAAGTCATCAACAGCCGAGCCGAGAAGTTCGTGACAAATCGAATTTACTGTAAGTTCGCTCATCTCTAATATTAATGTAAAAAGATTTTCTCTTTTATATAAAAGATATATATTTTTTATTGAATATAAAAATTACACATATTTAGTTTTTTTTATTTATATATTTATATTATAATATATAAATAAAAAACTAATATTTTTTTGTTTTTTATTTATATTATGAAATCTATATACGGTATTTATTATGACATTTATATATATATATATATATATATATATATATATTTATTATTTAGTTTTTTTATTTATATACTTATATTATGAAAAAATATGTGTATGTATATATATATATATATATATATATATATATACACACGCGCACACACACATTTTTTCATAAGTATATAAAAAAACTAAATGAATATAAATTGCATAATATAAATAAACACAAAATAATAAATATTTATTAGTTTTTTTTAGTTTATTATATATGTTTTTTCCATAATATCAATATATATAAATAAAAGGACTAAATAAATATATTTATTTATTGAAGATATCCTTAAATGAATGGGAAACACTATTCAGAGCCTAAAGATCTTTAGACTACTTTTATATTATCTAGAAATCATGTTACTCGCTAGTGCAGTGTTTCCCAACCAGTGTGACTGCAGCTGTTGCAGAACTACAACTCCCAGCATGCCCGGACATGCAGGAGGCACCCTGGTTGGGAATCACTGCTCTAAGCCATTAAAAGGATCTTTAAAAGCACGCCCTTATTAACAAAATTTCCTAAAATTTTGAGCAATTGAGAAAAATTAAGTCAAAAGGGTCAAAGCTCATTCTATTCTTCAGTTCCTGTTACTCAAATGCAAATAAAATCCTTGTGATTTATCATTTAGTAACTAGGAGGCGATCTGAAATAGTCAAATCATGAATAAAATAGCTCACTAAATAAATCTAAAATTTAAATCATAGCCAAAATGGTTTTCTGTATTATTAATTTCAATATATTTTTTCTCTGAACACCTCTATAAAAAAAAAAAAAAAAAAAAAAAAAAAAAAAAATTATATATATATATATATATATATATATCTCAATAAATCAAATTGAAGTAAATAAAAAATCTTCAAATTGTAAAAAAAAAAACTTTAAATGATGATTTTTTTTCTATATATATATATATATATATATATATATATATATATATATATATATATATATATATATATATATATATATATTCAAAGCCAAAAATGTAATATTTTTATATTCAAAGTAAAAATTAATAAATAAATTCAAACCTCTCTAAAAGACCAACCCCTATCCAGACTGACCGGTATTTATTTCTAAGGCATTATATGCATATTGACTATCATTTAGAAGAAGACCACTGTTCAATGCAATTTTGGCAATCCTGAAAGAAGTTTCACTGTATTATAATTAAAATTATTAAATAAAAAGCATAAACAAAAAAACAGGGGGGGGGGGGGAATTAAAAAAAAAAAAAAAAAAAACTAAATTTACAGCTATCCGTTACCAGATGGGCACAGCAGCAAGCACAAAGGTGACAGTACCAGAGAAGCAGCAAGGGGGCGCTGTTCTAACAGATAATCAGAGTTCTTCTTTATGCACATCTTATATTAGAGGACGAACAACAGTAAAAACAACACCCACAGGTGGAGGGATAGGCTGGCGGTAGCAGTCCAGCAGGTGCTTGCTCTTAGGACCTGGGATCCCCCCCTGCCGCCCTCCCGCTACTGGACAGCCACAGGCAGCCTACACCCGCTTACGCAGCCGCCAGCTGACTAGAAAGGCGTTACTTACGACATTTCCTCAAAGACCTTGACCCGCTCGCATCCCTCGGGGGGCTCCCGTTTGAACATGTAGCTGTTGTTGGGTTTGGGAGAGGAGGCATACTTGGGCAGCGGAGAGCTATTGCCACTGTCTGAAAATTTAAAGAGGGATAGTACCAGTGATTGGAGGGAAAAAAATAAAAAAAATTACAACTTGCAAACCTGTAAAGCAGAGTTTTCCCAAACAGGGTGCCTCCAGCTGTGGCACAACGACAAGGAACAAGAACAATCCGAAGGCTCTCCAGGCATGCTAGGAGTTGTAGTTTTGCCACAGCTGGAGGCACCCTGGTTGGGAAAACTCTGCAGTAGAGTGATGTCCCTATATACCTGTGCATCAGACATTGCAAGACTACAACTCCCATCATGCCCAAACAGAGGGGAAGTTTTAGTTTTGCAAAAACAGAGAACCACAGATTTTGGAAATAGATGCAGCAGAATAATCAGACTAAGTTTTTTTATTGCAAAATTATTTTATTTATTTAAAATCCTGATTAATAAGTGTACGCCGCTGGAAAACATTTTTATTATTTTTTTTAAATCAACTGGTGCCAGAAAGTAATACAGATTTGTAAATTACTTCTATATAAAAATCTTCATCCTTCCAGTACTTAGCTGCTGTATGCTCCAGAGGAAGTTGTGTAGTTTCCAGTCTGACCACAGTGCTCTCTGCTGACACCTCTGTCCATGTCAGGAACTGTCCAGAGCAGGAGAGGTTTGCTATGGGAATTTGTTTCTGCCACGGACAGAGATGTCAGCAGAGAGCACAGTGGTGAAACTGGAAAGAACTACAAAACTTCCAGTGAAGCATACAGAAGCTGATAAGTACTGGAAGGATTAAGATTTTGATAGAGACACAATTTACAAATCTGTTTAACTTTCTTGCACCAGTAAAAAAAAATTTTTTTAAATAAAGTTTTCCAGCGGAGTGCCCTTTTAAGAAAGGCTGGAGACTCCTCCCCCCCCCCCCACCACCAAACGAACACATAGCAGTGGCAACCACAAGCAGAAGCCAAAAGCATACGAGTGACTGTATACAGATGATTAGTAAAGTACAAGCAGACGCACATGTTATTAGAAAGGAGGAGAGATTTATATAGATCACAAAAAAGGATAATATAAGATTTTTGGCAACTGTGTGTGGGTGATTGAAAAGTCACTTTCCTTAAAGGGGTTCTCCGGTGCTTAGACATCTTATTCCCTATCCAAAGGATAGGGGATAAGATGCCTGATCGCGGGGGTCCCGCTAGAGATGAGCGAACTTACAGTAAATTCGATTCGTCACGAACTTCTCGGCTCGGCGGTTGCTGACTTTTACTGCATAAATGAGTTCAGCTTTCAGGTGCTCCGGTGGGCTGGAAAAGGTGGATACAGTCCTAGGAAAGAGTCTCCTAGGACTGTATCCACCTTTTCCAGCCCACGGGAGCACCTGAAAGCTGAACTAATTTATGCAGGAAAAGTCATCAACTGCCGAGCCGAGAAGTTCGTGACAAATCGAATTTACTGTAAGCCTTTAAGTACGCCTCCGCCCCCGTGTGACGTCACGCCTCCACCCCTCACTGCAAGCCTACGGGAGGGGGTTAGAGCTGCTTAGAACACCCTCTTGATAGGGGCACCACTCTGCCTACTGTAATAAAGTTAGCCAGCATCCAAAGCACCCGCCCATCCAGCAAAACCACGCTACCCCCACCCCACCCGTACTATAATAATCGGCATGATCAATAATATATAATAATGATAATATATAATCATTCACCTCCCCTCCCCTGATCCCCCTGTGCCACTTTATTCCCCTGTACCAAATCTCCCCCCCCCCCCCCTTTACCACATTTTCTCTTAATCCCTTCCCCCCTGTGCTTTTTAAAGGAGTAGTCCACTGGTGACTCAGTGGTGAACAACTTATCCCCTATCCTAAGGATAGGGGATAAGTTGGAGATCGCGGGGGGTCCGACCGCTGGGGCCCCCTGCGATCTCCTGTACGGAGCCCCGACAGCCCGCGGGAAGGGGGCGTGTCGAACTCCGCACGAAGTGGCGGTCGACACGCCCCCTCAATACAACTCTATGGCAGAGCCGAAGCGCTGCCTTCGGCAATCTCCGGCTCTGCCATAGAGATGTATTGAGGGGGTGTGTCGGCCGCCACTTTGTGCGGAGGTCGACACCCGCTATCTGGCCGGAGAGCCTGACCCCCGTACAAAGAGATCGCAGGGGGCCCCAGCGGTCAGACCCCCCCTCGATCTCAAACTTATCCCCTATCCTTAGGATAGGGGATACGTTTTTCACCACTGGACTACCCCTTCAATTTTCCATTTATTGCCCACTGTGAGAATTCATCATCCCCCCCCCCCCCCTTGCCATTTTATTGCCCCTCTATCCACCTGTGCAAAATAAATGGCATAGGGAGGGGGATTAAGCTCCCGGCGCCGGCTCCAGCGCTCAGAACAGTTTGTTCCAAACGCTGAGCAGTAGAGTACCCCCTTAAAGGAGATCTGCAGTCTTAGACACTTAGATAAGTGTCTGATCGTGGGGGAACCTAAAGCTGGGAACCCTCCGATCTCCGGTACGGGGACCAGTTATTGGCAGCTCTGTGGGAGATGCACAAACGCTGCATCCCAGCCTCTCCCATAGAGATCCATGGAGGAGGCGTGTCAGCCGTGGAGTCATGCTGTGGCTAACTTGCCTCCTCCAGGGCAGAGCTGGGGCCCCGTACAGGAGATCGCTAAGGGGGGGTCCCAGCCTTCGGACCTATCGTGATCAGACCTTTATCCCATATCTTGCGAATTGGGGATAAGTGTCTAGGGCTGCAGATCTCCTTTAAGATTGGGCCATTCACACGGAGGAATGCGCCGTCTTCATAGAGGGCATTGAAAGTTGCATTTCCGAGTGGATTCCGAAATAAATAATTGACAGGTCAACGCTGCAGGTGTTTCAGTCGTGGGAATTTTGTCGTGTGCACAGAGCAGAGGAATCCCACTGAAAAAAGAAAATAGGATTCTTCTGCAACGGAATATCTGAGCTAAATTTTTCTGCTGGATTCTGCTCAGAAATTCCACTATGTGAATGGAGTCTAAAGGGGTTGTTTCTTTCATAAACAGCACCACCCCTGTCCTCAGGTTCTGCGTAGTATTGCAACTTGACTTTATTTACTTCAATGGCAAGGAGCTGCAATACCACACACAACCTGAGTACAGATGTGGCTTTGTTTAATAAAAAAAAAAAATTATTGCTGGAATCCCGTATAAAAAAAATTAATCAAAAATTTTTTTTTTAAATGCAATACTGCATCTTGTGCTGCAATTTTTTGTTTTCTGATGGGAGGACTCATCCTCTTAGCCTCTACAGAGACAGTCTCAAGGCTGCAGAATGCACATTTCTTATTAACTATATTATCAGCCGATATGTCAGAAGAGAACGACCCGACCCAAAAAAAGTGCAATTCAACCGATGTCCCCGATATCTGGGGAAAATGACAGAACTCCAACCTCTGCCACATGCACTCCCCAACCAGGTGTGATCTAGCACCAGAATGGAACTGGCACCAGAAGAGAGCTGGAAACTAGTTACGAACAGTGCAGGGATGGACAAGGATACAAACAAAATACACCAAAAATAAATTAAATTAAAATAAACATCCCGCCCGCCCGCCCCCCCAACACACACACACACACACACACACACACACACATACACACACACGGCTGCTCTACACCCATCCTTCTGGGTGCAGCTCAACCCCCCTTCACACGATTTCAGCAATACACTACACCACCCGCACATCGAGAGCCGCTGTTTTCTAATCTCACACAACTCCCTGCCTTAAAATAATAAAGGCTCAGACCCCAATGTTCGAAATGAGGGTCCTAACACTCCCTTAACATTAAAGGCTCAGCAACTCTACAACCTTTTACCCTCTAAAACCTTTTTACCTTCTAGACGCCAGGATAAGATTCTCGACCTGGCGCCTGGGGATTTGTCGAGCCCTGCACTACAACATAGCTGTCAAGTCTCTAGTTATTAAGCCAAAGCTTGGACACACTTGTGTTAGATCAGCGTCTCCTAACCAGTGTGCCTCCAACTACCACAAAACATTAATTCCCAGCATGCCCAGCCAATGGCTGTCAGGGCATGCTGGGAGTTGTAGATTTGCAACAGCTGAAGTCCACTGTTTGGAGACCTAGCTTGTATAGGGTCCGCCTAACTCTTTGCTGATGGCAGATGTTGGAAAGGAGGAGAGAACAGTCAGGCATGTTGCTGCAGTCAAAGGGATCAGCTACCTCCCTTCTCCCAAAAGAACATGCACACTCAAGCCAAGCGTGCATGTGAGAATTTAAAGAGATAGTTTGGAGACCACCAGACTAGCCCATACACCACCTTTCCTCTTCCCTGCAGATTATATTTAGAGTCTATTCACACTTCTGAATTTCCGCTTGCGGAATTCCACCTCAAACTAAAGCCCACAGACTTCTATGGGATTCTGCACTCCCATTTACACTTCTGAATTTCCGCTTGCGGAAATTCAGAAGTGTGAATGGGGGTGCGGAATCCCTTAGAAGTCTGTGGGCTTTAGTTTGAGGCAGAATTTCGCAAGCGAACATTCTGCCATGTGAATAGACTCTTAGGCTGGGTTCAAACAGCAGTGTTTACGGGCAGAATTTCTGCCGGAGATGGAGCCGGCGGTACTAGGACAGCGCGGACTTCATTGCCGTCCCCATAGATGGCAATGTATTTCTGAGCAGATCTCCCAAAAGATCCAGCCAGAAATGCACTGCCGTCTACGAGGTCAGCAATGCAGTCCGTGCGGTCCTAGTGCCGCTGGCTCCATCTGCGGCAGAAATTCTGCCCGGAAATTCTGCAGTGTGAACCTAGCCTTAGACTACGACTAGTAAGGGACGTACAATCACTGTAATGGCGCAAACAACTGCATTCTTTGCAATATAAAAGTTAATAAAAACTAAACTAAGCAAGGAAATATTAACAAAATTTCCATCACTACTGTAGGGTGCACGCTGATCAATCTGAACAGAGCCTTAGGCGGCAGACAAGAAATTGCAGCGACAGAATGGATGTCATTCAACCGCTACTGGGACAGGGCAGAGAGCTTAGTGATATCTATTGTGCGTATAGAAGGTGTTTTATAGGAAGCAATGGTTATGAGATGCAGAGATGAAGCGGAAACAAAAAAAAAAGTGACTTAACAGACAGGATCTACGGTGAAAGTGACACAAAGCCGAATACCAGGAGACAGCCTCCATTTTTTTGGGGGGGGCGCTCACCTTTATCCCGGTCGAAGAGCAGGTCGTCTGTCGAGCAGGGGCTGCCTTCCTGCGACTCGGGGGGACACGATGGGGACACACAGGGGGAATGGCTGCTGCTGCAACTGCTGCTGCGCTCCTGGACCGACGGGGTCTGGGTGTCGATGCTGCGCGTGCTGCTGCTACGGTAGGTGGACGGCAACGGTGCTCTGCGCCCGTCTGGGATTTCCAAAGGCTGGATGGGAGAAGATGGTAAGAACACATCACACATGTAAAATGACAAAACCAATATAGTCACTAGAGGTTCAGATTGGACCGTTTCCAATGGGTGCTGGGTAAAAATATGAGAAAAGGGTGGGGGGGATTAGCGTACAATTCTTCTGGCAGTCGTGGCTGAAATTTGTTCCCCAATTTTCCACTTAATTCCTAACAGTACTGATCGGAATTTTCAAGTCTTTGGATATCTTTTAAGAGTCCTTTTCCCTGTTTATATACAATTCCTGACCTTGTTTTGCAGGTGACGGTTCTTTTCTGCTCCCCATGGGTTCAGTATCTTGGCTGTTTAGTACATCCACTCTACACACTACTTATACCAGCATTTAACAATGGGGCAGGGGGAATGCCTCCAGCTGTTGCAAAACTACAACTCCAACATGCACGGACAGCCGTTGGCTGTCCGGGCATGTTGGGAGTTGTAGTTTTGCAACAGCTGAAGGCACCCTGGGTGGGAAAGGCTGACTTATACAGACACGCGGTGTCTTTAACAAAGCCAAGCATCGAAGGGTATGTAGACTTTTCATCAGGGCGATTTGTGCCATTGCTGCGATCATTTGTTTTGCATAATCAGTCATTTTCCATCAATGGCGAAAGGTCACGATTTCTTCCGGGGGTATGGAAACTTTTTGAGCCCGCCTATTCAAACAATATGGGAG
The DNA here is from genome assembly GCF_029499605.1 of Hyla sarda. NCBI lineage: Eukaryota > Metazoa > Chordata > Amphibia > Anura > Hylidae > Hyla > Hyla sarda. The sequence goes on from NC_079193.1 coordinate 18,774,346, forward strand.
GGAACAAGACCAATGATCTGTAATTATCGTAATTCTGTTGTGCCTAAGAAGGTGGAGGGAAAAAAAGTGAAGGAACTGGTTTAACCCCTTAACAATAATTGACGTAAATGTACGTCATGGTGCGGTGGTACTTAACGCACCATGATGTACATTTACGCTCTGCAATGACCACGAGCACCGGACCGGTGCTTGTATCATGCACGGCAGGTCCTGGCTCCTATCAGCAGCCAGGGACCCGCCGATAATGGACATTAGCGATCGTGCTGATGTCCGCCATTAACCCCTCTGATGCCGTGATCAATACAGATCACCGCATCTGCGGCAGTGCGGTACTTAAAACGGATCATCGGATCGCCCGCAGTGCTGCCGCAGGGATCCAATCATCCAGAGCGGCAGACGTACGTCCCGTCACCTGACTCTGGCCGTCTCTCTGGTCCGAGATCGAGCAGAACAGAGCAGAAGATCACCGATAACACTGATGCATAGCACTGAACATTATTAGCAATCAAATGATTGCTATGAATAGTCCCCTATGGGGACTATTAAAGTGTAAAGTAAAAAAATGTAAAATAAAAATAAACTAATTTGAAAAATCCCCCCCCCCCAATAAAAAGGTAAAACGTCAGTTTTTCCCATTTTACCACGAAAAAGGCGTAAAAAAATAAATGTATACACATATTTGGTATCCCCGCGTGCGTAAAAGTCTGAATATATTGTTAATTATCCCGTAGGATGAATGGCGTAAATGTAAAAGAAAAATGTTAAAGTTCAAAATTGCTGCTTTTTTGTCACATTTTATAAAAAAAAAAAAAAAAAAAGTATGAAAACATTTTAAAAAAATGTAAAAGCCTAAGCAAAAGTGGGTACCGATAAAAACTAGTGATCATAGCGCAAAAAATTTGCCCTCCTACCACCCCATATACGAAAAAATGAGAAAGTTATAGGTGGTCAAAATAGGGCAATTTAAAACATACACATTTTGTTAAAATGGTTTGAGATTTTTTTTTTTTTAAGCGGTATAATTATAGAAAAGCATATAACATGGGGATAATTTTAATCGTATTGACCTCCAGAATAAAGAAAACGTCATTTTTACCGTAAAGTGTACGGTGTGAAAACAAAACCTTACAAAATTCGCTAAATTGCGGTTTTCCTTTCAATTTCCCATCATAAATAATATTTGGTTGCTCCGTACATTTTATCGTAAAATTAGTGATGTCATTACAAAGGGCAACTTGACGCAAAAAACAAGCCCTCATAAGGGTTATGATTTTTAGAAGGCGAGGAGGAAATGAAAATGCAAAAATAAAATTGGCTGTGTCCTTAACCCCTTAAGGACGCAGGGTGTACCTGTATGCCCTGTGCCCGGTCCTGGTCTATAACGCGAAGTCACAGCGTGACCCCAAGTCATAGCGGGTCGGTCCCAGTTGCTAATGAAAACCGGGACCGTGGGCTAATAGCGTGCAGCACCAATTGTTGTGCCTCAGGCTATTAACCCTTTAGATGCAGCGATCAAAGTTGATCGCCGCGTATAGAGTTATAAAAAATTGCATCCCGGCAGCTCAGTCGGGCTGATCAGGAACACTGCAGTGACACCGCAGTGTCCCGATCAGCTAGGACGCCGAAGGAAGGTCCCCTACCTGCTTTCTCGGCATCCGATCAACTTGACTTCTTCATACCCGAGATCCAGGCAGTAGACGTCAAGCCCCGATAACACTGAACATCCGCATGCAGTTCTATGCCGATGATCAGTGTTAGGAATCAAGGTAATGCATGTTATAGCCCCTAGAGGGAGCTATAACAGAGAAAAAAAAAAAAAGTGGAAAAAATAAATAAAAAAAAAAGTTACTAAATGATTAATTAACCCCTTAATAAAAGTAAGAATCACCCCCCTTTTCCCATAAAAAAAAAACGGAAATAAAAACAAACATGTGGTATTGCCGCGTGCGGAAGTGTCCGAACTATAAAAAATATATTGTTAATTAAACCACACAGCCAATGGCATAAGTGCAAGAAAGATTCCAAAGTCCAAAATAGAGTATTTTTTGTTACTTTTTATAGCAAAAAAATTAAATAAATAAATAAATTAAAAAAAAAGGAATCAGAAAGCTTAAACAAATCAAATATGGTACCGATAAAAATTACCGATCACGGCACAAAAAATGAGCCCTCATACCGGGCCGTATGCGGAAAAATTTAAGTTGTAGGGGTCAGAAGATGACAATTTTAAACATATACATTTTTTTCCTGCATGTAATTATGATTTTTTTTTCTAGAGGCAAGACAAAATCCAACCTATACAAGTAGGATATCCTTTTAATCATATGGACCTACAGAATAAAGATAACTTCTTATTTGTACCAAAAAATGCACTGCGTAGAAACGCATTTTTTTCTTCAATTTTGTTGCACAATGTTTTTTTTTACGTTTCGCTGTGGGTTTTTTGGTAAAATGACTGATGTCATTACAAAGTAGAATTGGTGGCGCAAAAAATAAGCCATAATATGGAATTTTAGGTGAAAAATTTTAAGTGTTATGATTTTTAAGAAGGTAAGGAGGAAAAAAAAAACTAAAGTGCAAAAACAGAAAAGCCCTGCGTCCTTAACGACAATGGATGTAAATGTACGTCAAGGTGACATGGTACTTACACACCATGACGTACATTTACGCTGCGCTATGACCTGCGCGGCAGGTCCCAGCTGCTATCAGCAGACAGGGACCCGCCGGTAATGGACATCCGCGATCGCACGGATGTCCGCCATTAACCCCTCAGATGCAGTGATCAATACAGATCACGGCATCTGCTGTACTTTAAATGGATGATCGGATCGCCCGCAACACTGCCGCGAGGAACCAATCATCCAGCATGACAGCCGGAGGTTCCCTCACCTGGCTCCGGCTGTCTCCCGGGGTCTTCTGCTCTGGTCTGAGATCGAGCAGACCAGAGCAGTAGATGGCCGATAGCACTGCACAGTATTAGCAATCAAAAGGAATGCTATAGATAGTCCCCCTATGGGAACAATATAAGTGTAAAAAATAAAATAAAATAAATAAAAAAAAAACATTTACGCGTGCGTAAAAGTCTGAACTATTAAAATATATTGTTAATTATCCAGTATGGTGAACGGCGTAAACGTAATTTTTTAATATTTTTTTTTTTTTTTTAAGTCCAAAATTGCTGCTTTTTTGTCACATTTTATTCCCCAAAAATTTTTTTATGAAAACATTTTTAACCTAAGAAAAAGTGGTACCAATAAAAACTACCGATCATAGCGCAAAACATTAGCCCTCCTACCGCCCCATATACGGAAAAATGAGAACGTTATAGGTGGTCAAAATAGGGAAATGTAGAACATAGTAAGTTTGTTAAAATGGTTTGAGATTTTTTTTAAGCGGTACAATTATAGAAAAGCATATAACATGGGGATCATTTTAATCGTATTGACCCAGAGAATAAAGGAAACATGTAATTTTTACCGGAAAGACAAAACCTTCCAACATTTTCTAAATTGGTTTTCTTTTCAATTTTCCCACATGAATAATATTTGTTTGGTTGCGCCGGACATTTTATGGTAAAATAAGTGATGTAATTACAAAGTACAATTGGTGGCAAAAAACAAGCCCTCATATGGGTCTGTGCATGGAAATATAAGAGTTATGATTTTTAGAAGGCGAGGAGGAAAACACGAAAATGCAAAAATAAAATTGGTCTGGAAAAAACTTTTTTTTTTATATATCAACTGGCTCCAGAAAGTTAAACAGATTTGTAAATTACTTCTATTAAAAAAATCTTAATCCTTTCAGTACTTATGAGCTTCTGAAGTTTAGGTTGTTCTTTTCTGTCTAAGTGCTCTCTGATGACACCTATCTCGGGTAACGCCCAGTTTAGAAGAGGTTTGCTATGGGGATTTGCTTCTAAACTGGGCGTTTCCCGAGATACGTGTCATCAGAGAGCACTTAGACAGAAAAGAACAACCTTAACTTCAGAAGCTCATAAGTACTGAAAGGATTAAGATTTTTTAATAGAAGTAATTTACAAATCTGTTTAACTTTCTGGAGCCAGTTGATATAAAAAATAAATAAATAAATAAAAAAAAAAAGGATTTTTCCTGGATAACCTCTTTAACCCCTTAAGGACCAAGGACATACATGTACGTCCTTGGTCCTGCTCTCCTAATATAATGTGGGGTTACACCGTAAACCCGCGTCATATCACGGCGTCATAGTGAAGTCGGGACCCGCCTCTAATAGCGCGCAGCGCCGATCGCGGCTAAAAGTGAAAGTTGCCGCTAGCTCAGTCGGGCTGTTCGGGATAGCCGCGGCTAATCGCGGCATCCAGAACAGCTGACAGGACAGCGGGAGGGCCCCTTCCTGCCTCCTCGCTGTCCGATCGCCGAATGACTGCTCAGTGCCCGAGATCCAGGCCTGAGCAGTCATGCGGCAGAATCGTCGATCACTGATTTCCTATGAGAAACCAGTGATCAATGATGAAGATCAGTGTGTGCAGTGTTATAGGTCCCTATGGGACCTATAACACTGCAAAAAGAAAGTGAAAAAAAAAAGTGAAGATCATTTAACTCCTCCCCTAATAAAAGTTTGAATCACCCCCCTTTTCCAAAAAAAAAAAACAACACAGTGTAAATAAAAATAAACATATATGGTATCACCGCTTGCGGAAATGTCCGAATGATAAAAATATATCATTAATTAAACTGCTCGGTCAATGGCGTGCGCGCCAAAAAATTCCTAAGTCCAAAATACTGCATTTTTGGTCACTTTTTATATAATTCAAAAATGAATAAAAAGCGATCAATAAGTCCTATCAATGCAAAAATGATACCGTTAAAAACTTCAGATCACGGCGCAAAAAATGAGCCCTCATACCGCCCCATACACGGAAAAATATAAAAGTTATAGGGGTCAGAAGATGATAATTTTAAACGTATACATTTTCCTGCATGTAGTTATGATTTTTTCCAGAAGTGCGACAAAATCAAACCTATATAAGTAGGGGATCATTTTAACCGTATGGACCTACAGAATAAAGAGAAGGTGTCATTTTTTCCGAAAAATTTACTACGTAGAAACGGAAGCCCCCAAAAGTTACAAAACGGCGGGGTTTTTTTCAATTTTGTCGCACAATGATTTTTTTTTTCCGTTTCACCGTAGATTTTTGGGCAAAATGACTGATGTCATTACAATGTAGAATTGGTGGCGCAAAAAATAAGCCATCATATGGATTTTTAGGTGCAAAATTGAAAGTTATGATTTTTTAAAGGCAAGGAGCAAAAAACGAAAATGCAAAAACGGAAAAACCCCCAGTCCTTAAGGGGTTAAGGCCAAAATGGGCCTGGTCCTTCAGGGGTTAAAGGGGTGGAAACTTTTTTTTTTTTTTTTTAATCAATTGGTGCCTACTCTGGACAGTTCCTGGCACAGACAGAGATGTCAGCAGAGAGCAATGTGGTCAGACTGGAAAGAACTACACAACTTCCCCTGTAGTATACAGCAGCTGATAAGTACTGGAAGGATTAAGACTTTTAAATAGAATTCACAAATATGTTTAACTTTCTAGAGATAGATATATAGATATAGATATATATATATATATATATATATATATATATATATATATTATAAATAAAGTTTTCCACTGGAGTACCCCTTGAAATACGGGGGTGGTTGGGGGGGGGGGGGGGGTTCAGTGCCTAGTTGAGAGAGAAAAATAAAAATAAAAGGGGGGGGGGATGGTTAGGGGTTGGAGAGCAAAGTGGGGAAACTGCTGTGCCTACTGAGAGAAAGCTGCCTTCCAATTTTTTCCCCGCTTGAAGTTAAATTACTGGGCCAATAAGGGGAAGGACACAACATTTTTCTACTAGAGAAGAGGGGGGGGGGGGGGGGGGGTTTGCTTTAAAGGGGTACTCCGGCCCCAAGACAATTTATCCGCCCCCGTGTGACGTTACGCCCCGCCCCCTCAATGCAAGGGACCCTCGCGATCAGACATCTTATCCCCTATCCTTTGGATAGGGGATAAGATGTCTTGGGGCCTGAGTACCCCTTTAACAATATAATATTGTTGGATACTAACCTCTGCCTCCTAAACCTGATACATGTGAAGGCCTAGATCTCTTTAGAAAGTTCCTTTATTCACCCTCTTGAGTGACCTCGCCGTTACCCCATTATTATAAAGTAGCGCTCATCCCCTGTAGTGATCCCAGATGGAGAAGCCACGTGAAACAAGCAGTATAATAAACGGATACAACCAGGGCTAAAAATAAGGGAACCAGCTGCAGGTTATATATATGAAGATGTGTTTGCTTTATGTGGAACATTCTGCTTCCACAACAGATTAAGGAAAACAGTGCGGCAGCCGCGGAGGTATTTTTAGCCCGTACCAAGATAACGCACACAATTTATTGCAGAAAGGAAAACTCCTACACTAAAACCCAAGAGAAAAATCCCCGATCAGGAACGTGGAGTCCATGTGAGAGGAGCCATATTTAGAAAGCTATTGCAGCTAAACAAGGATCTCTGAGAGGTGCACAACATGGCGGAACGTTACATACTGTATTAGTGACTTACAAAGTTCTAATCCACATCCCATAAGCTGCCTCTAAGGCAGTGTTTTCCCCATCAGTGTGCCTCCAGCTGTTTCAAAACTATAACTCTCAACATGCCTGGACAGCCAATGGCTGGGAGTTGTAATTTTGCAACTGCTGGAGGAAAACACCGCTCTAAGGAAGCCGTGCACACAGAAAACCCAATTTATTTGTTCCTTAAAGGTCATCGGAAATAATAAATAACATTGATAAAAAATAAAAAAAAAATATTAATTTATATTATTTGCTATTATAATATTTGTTATTTTTTATCACCATCACTATTAATTGTATTACTATTGTTATTTTAATTATTCTTATTCAAATCCTCAGTATATAATTTGCCGCTATGTCAGAAGAGGAAGACTCAACCCAAAATGTGCAATACAACCGATGTCCCTGATATCTGGGGAAAATGACAGAACTCCAACCTCTGCCACACGCACTCCCCAACCAGGTGTGATCTAGCACCGGAATGGAACTGGCACCAGAAGAGAGCTGGAAACCAATTACGATCAGTGCAGGGACGGACAAGGATACAAACAAAATAAATACTTGAAAATTTTAAATTAAAAGTGCGGATTAATAATAATAAATAATATGCAGGTTCATCTTTTAACACCATTTCAAAGCGTATATTTAAATCCTACATTACTTATCCTGTACTGATCCTGAGTTATATCCTGTATTATACTCCATAGCTGTACTCACTATTCTGCTGGTGAGGTCACTGTGTACATACATTACATTACTTATCCTGTACTGATCCTGAGTTATATCCTGTATTATACTCCAGAGCTGTACTCACTATTCTGCTGGTGAGGTCACTGTGTACATACATTACATTACTTATCCTGTACTGATCCTGAGTTATATCCTGTATTATACTCCAGAGCTGTACTCACTATTCTGCTGGTGAGGTCACTGTGTACATACATTACTTATCCTGTACTGATCCTGAGTTAGATCCTGTATTATACTCCAGAGCTGTACTCACTATACTGCTGGTGAGGTCACTGTGTACATACATTACATTACTTATCCTGTACTGATCCTGTGTTATATTCTGTATTATACTCCAGAGCTGTACTCACTATTCTGCTGGTGAGGTCAGTGTGTACATACATTACATTACTTATCCTGTACTGATCCTGAGTTATATCCTGTATTATACCCCAGAGCTGTACTCACTATTCTGCTGGTGAGGTCACTGTGTACATACATTACATTACTGATCCTGAGTTATATCCTGTATTATACTCCAGAGCTGTACTCACTATTCTGCTGGTGGGGTCACTATGTACATACATTACATTACTTATCCTGTACTGATCCTGAGTTATATCCTGTATTATACTCCAGAGCTGTACTCACTATACTGCTGGTGAGGTCACTGTGTACATACATTACATTACTTATCCTGTACTGATCCTGAGTTATATCCTGTATTATACCCCAGAGCTGTACTCACTATTCTGCTGGTGGGGTCACTGTGTACATACATTACATTACTTAACCTGTACTGATCCTGAGTTAGATCCTGTATTATACTCCAGAGCTGTACTCACTATTCTGCTGGTGAGATCACTGTGTACATACATTACATTACTTATCCTGTACTGATCCCGAGTTATATCCTGTATTATACTCCAGAGCTGTACTCACTATTCTGCTGGTGAGATCACTGTGTACATACATTACATTACTTATCCTGTACTGATCCTGAGTTATATCCTGTATTATACTCCAGACCTGTACTCACTATTCTGCTGGTGAGGTCACTGTGTATATACATTACACTACTTATCCTGTACTGATCCTGTATTATAGAACAAGCACGTCATACTGAGAGTTTTGTACTGTAGAATTTGTGAATGGATCTGTGTAGAAAATAATTTTTACATGACGCAACTTTGCATTTACAGAAGATAAGGCAATCAATATTTTCGTTTACTCAACGTCTAAATATAAGGAAAAAATATCTACCATGAAGTAGTGTTCAAAGTTGACCCTGAAGCGCTAAAAAATATCACATAGCACCTAGAGCAGTGTTTCCCAACCAGGGTGCCTCCAGCTGTTGCAAAACTACAACTCCCAGCATGCCCGGACAGCCTTTGGCTGTCCGGGCATGCTGAGAGTTGTAGTTTTGCAACAGCTGGAGGCACCCTGGTTGGGAAACTACGACCAAGAGATAAACCAAGAATTTCTCTGATAATCCATCAGTGGCCATGTATATGGACAATACCTTGACTCCATCCTTCTCACTTGTTTCTTTTATAAAGACTTTTTCAAGCTCAGGACTTATCCCTTCAACATTACAGGAAATTCTGGAGCCTGTGGATTTTGGTACCAGGATACTTGCTGTGGGCACGGGGATGGATCTGGATGAAGAAGCCTATATAAAAAAAATAAAAAATAAAAACAAATAAAAAAAAGAATCCTTACATGAACATGAAAGTCTGGACCTTATATAAAGAAACCTTAAAATGTGTGACAAAACCCAGTGTATGGTGTCTAAATGTGTAATAAAGCAACAAATAATAAAACTATATAATCAAAAATGATTAGATCATCTATTTCAGCTGTTTAGAAATGCAGGATCTCCCTGTAAGCTGTGACGTGCCGTCACAGCATCGGATAACAGTGAGCTCCCTGTCTCGGAGTGTCAGCACGGGAACAGTAATATGAAAGAGGGGGCTTGTTTTAAATCTTATTAGCTTTATTAATTTATGAGGCAGCCTCAATGGGCCTTAAAACCAGCCCCCTCCTTATCTCTGCCCCCGTGCTGACACTCCGAGACAGGGAGCTCACTGCTATCGCATACTGTGACGTCACGTCACAGCTTACAAGTATACCCTGCACCTCTGAACAGCTGAAATGGACGATCTGTGTATTTTTGATCACACAACAGCACACTGTTCCCCAACCAGGTAGCCAGACCTCCTCTTTAAAGAGGTACTCTGGAAAAGACAAAATAAATAAATACATTTTTAATCAACTAGTGCCAGAAAGTTATACAGAATTGTAACTTATGTCAATTTAAAAATTGCAATTGTAAATTACTTCTTCTTAATCTGAATTCCTTCAGTACTTAGCTGCTGTATACTACAGAGGAAGTGGTGTAGTTCTTTCCAGTCTGACCACAGTGCTCTCTGCTGACACCTCTGTTTGTGCCAGGAACTGTCCAGAGTAGGAGCAAATCCCCATTCCAAACCTATCCTGCTCTGGACAATTCCTAACATGGACAGAGGCGTCAGCAGACAGAGAGAACTGTGGTCAGACAGAAAGGAAATTCAAAAAAAGAGAAAAAACTTTCTGTGGAGCATACAGCAGCTGATAAGTATCTGAAGGATTAGTAATTTACAAATCTGTTCAACTTTCTGGCACCAATTGATAAAAACTACAGAGGAAGTTGTGTAGTTCTTTCCAGTCTGACCACAGTGCTCTCTGCTGACACCTCTGTCCATGTCAGGAACTATCCAGAGCAGCAGAGGCTTGCTATGGTGATTTGCTCCTGCTCTCGACAGTTCCTGACAAGGACAGGTGTCAGCAGAGAGGACTGTGTTCAGAATAGAAAGAACTACACAACTTCCTCTGGAGCATACAGCAGCTGACAAATACTGGAAGGGTTAAGGTTTTTAAATAGAACTCATTTACAAATCTATATAAACTTTTGGACACAGCTGATTTCTATTTCCCCCCCCCCCCCCCCCCCCCCGGAGTACCCCTTTTAAAAGGTTACTTCTCGTGCAGAGAGTCTTTTTAACAGCCGAAGGGTTACTTCTACATTCCCAGTCATGGTCTAAGACTTCTAATTGGACTAAAACACTGACTATAAAAAGAAAAAACTACCTTGACACGGTGACGCAAGAGCTGCTTGGAATCTTTGTTCTCCCCCAAAACATAAGAGGAATGACACACAGATATGGCCAAGGATTAAGTGAGGAAATGCCGATCACCACTGAGAAAATCATGGAGAAGCTGGACTATTATTATGCATTATACCAGTGTAAGATCAGCCGCAGCAGGGGAAGGAAGGGTGGGGTGATGACAGGCTAAAAATGCCAGGCACGGCTTACTTAGGAGAGTTACCAAGTGTGTTCATTCAGACCCAATGTTTCCATACACATAACCCACCCCCCTTCTCCTGGAAATTATTCCTACATTATTCATAGCCAGCAGGATGAGGAGGATGGAGTCTGGAAGAAAATACATTATTCATGTCCTTATGCTGAATGTATATCAGCCAGAACATTAAAACCAGGCAACGTGAACAACAAGTTATCTGGTGACCGTCAGGGGTTGGGATATATTAGGGAAAAGTCACAGGTCAGTTCTTGAAATTGGTTGCAGGAAAAATTGGCAGGTGTAAGGGACTGAGCAAATGTGACCAGGGCCGAAGAGAAGTGTAGACGTCTGGGTCAGAGCATCTCCAGAATGAGCGGTCTTGTTGTGTGTTACTAGGGCATAGTGGAGAGTACCGCCCAAAAGTGTCCAAGGATGGACAAGCAGGGGACAGGGTCATGGCGGCCAAGGATGGACAAGTAGGGGACAGGGTCATGGCGGCCAAGGATGGACTAGCAGGGGTCAGGATCATGGCAGCCAAGGATGGACAAGCGGGGGACAGGATCATGACGGCCAAGGATGGACAAGCAGGCGACAGGGTCATGGGGACTAAGGATGGACAAGCAGGGGACAGGGTCATGGCGGCCAAGGATGGACAAGCAGGCGACAGGGTCATGGGGACTAAGGATGGACAAGCAGGCGACAGGGTCATGGGGACTAAGGATGGACAAGCAGGCGACAGGGTCATGGGGACTAAGGATGGACAAGTAGGCGACAGGGTCATGGCGGCCAAGGATGGACAAGTAGGCGACAGCGTCATGGCGGCCAAGGATGGACAAGCAGGCGACAGGGTCATGGGGACTAAGGATGGACAAGCAGGCGACAGGGTCATGGGGACTAAGGATGGACAAGCAGGCGACAGGGTCATGGGGACTAAGGATGGACAAGCGGGAGACAGGGTCATGGCGGACAAGGATGGACAAGCAGGGGTCAGGATCATGGGGGCGAAGGATGGACACGTGGCGACAGGGTTATGGGGGCCCAAGGATGGACATGCAGGGAAAGGGTCACGGTGACCAAGGATGGACAAGCGCGGACAGATCATGTGACCAAGGATGGACAAGCAGGGACAGGGTCATGGGGCCTAGGATGGCCCAGCAGCGACAGGATCATGGGGGCCTAGGATGGCCAAGCAGCGACAGGATCATGGGGGCCTAGGATGGCCAAGCAGCGACAGGATCATGGGGGCCTAGGATGGCCAAGCAGCGACAGGATCATGGGGGCCTAGGATGGCCAAGCAGCGACAGGATCATGGGGGCCTAGGATGGCCAAGCAGCGACAGGATCATGGGGGCCTAGGATGGCCAAGCAGCGACAGGATCATGGGGGCCTAGGATGGCCAAGCAGCGACAGGATCATGGGGGCCTAGGATGGCCAAGCAGCGACAGGATCATGGGGGCCTAGGATGGCCAAGCAGCGACAGGATCATGGGGGCCTAGGATGGCCAAGCAGCGACAGGATCATGGGGGCCTAGGATGGCCAAGCAGCGACAGGATCATGGGGGCCTAGGATGGCCAAGCAGCGACAGGATCATGGGGGCCTAGGATGGCAAAGCAGCGACAGGATCATGGGGGCCTAGGATGGCCAAGCAGCGACAGGATCATGGGGGCCTAGGATGGCCAAGCAGCGACAGGATCATGGGGGCCTAGGATGGCCAAGCATCTGACAGGATCATGGGGGCCTAGGATGGCCAAGCAGCGACAGGATCATGGGGGCCTAGGATGGCCAAGCAGCGACAGGATCATGGGGGCCTAGGATGGCCAAGCAGCGACAGGATCATGGGGGCCTAGGATGGCCAAGCAGCGACAGGATCATGGGGGCCTAGGATGGCCAAGCAGCGACAGGATCATGGGGGCCTAGGATGGCCAAGCAGCGACAGGATCATGGGGGCCTAGGATGGCCAAGCAGCGACAGGATCATGGGGGCAGAGGATGGACAACCGGTGACCAGGTCATGGGGGCCTAGGATGGACAGAGTAATGGCCACCAAAGGCCATGGCCACCAAAGGCACACTAATGTGTGTGAGGTGGTGAAGGCTAACCTGTGGTCTGAGCCTACAGAACAGCTATGATGGAACGTTGTCAGATCACACAGGACATTGCACTTTCAGTATATGGGGCAGTGTCACTGCAGACCAATCAAAGTGCCCATGCTAACCTTTGTCTACCACCAAAAGGTTCTACAACAGGAACCTAAGCATGAGAACTGGAGCAATGGAAGAAGGAGCCTGGTCTGATGGATGACCATCATGTGGATGGCCGGGTACGTATGCGTCACTTACCTAGGAAAGCGATGGCACCAGGATGCATTATGGGAAGAAGACAAGCCAGGGGCAATGCGATAGACGATGTTCTAATAGAAACCACGTGTCCTGGTCTTGTAGATGTTACTGTGACACGTACCTGCTGTCCCACACGTGTGAGATGGCAGATCTATTATGTTGGGTACGTGGTGCACATTACTCTGTATAGCGAGCCCTTTATATCAGGGCATTACGGCTCACCTGAGTATGACTGATTGCTATATGATTTCCCTGGAGGGGCGATGAACTGTCCTTCTCCCTGATATGTCGACTACTGTTCTTGGTTCGCTGGAGTTGTTGTCGCAGCTTGGCGATCTGTAGAGACAACAAAAAGTTTACACAAAAAAAATTAAAAAAAGTGCTCATCCATATTCCTCCAGCAGCCTCTAAGGCTGTCATTTCCCAAACAGTGTGCCTCCAGCTGTTGCAAATCTACAACTCCCAGCATGCCCGGACAGCTAATGGTTGTCCAGGCATGCTGGGAGTTGTAGTTTTGCAACAGCTGGAGGAACACTGCTCTAAGGAAGCAGTGCACATACTGAACCCAAGTCATGTATCTGCTCCATACAGGCTGCTGGATGCACATTTCTTATTAACTATATTATCAGCCGATATGTCAGAAGAGAACGACCCGACCCAAAAAGTGCAATACAACCGATGTCCCTGATATCTGGGGAAAATGACAGAACTCCAACCTCTGCCACACGCACTCCCCAACCAGGTGTGATCTAGCACCGGAATGGAACTGGCACCAGAAGAGAGCTGGAAACCAATTACGATCAGTGCAGGGACGGACAAGGATACAAACAAAACATGTACGAAAAGTGCAGGTTCAACAGCTTATATATACTTATAATGAACATTACTTATCCTGTACTGATCCTGAGTTATATCCTGTATTATATCCTGTATCTGTACTCACTATTCTGCTGGTGAGGTCAGTGTGTACATACATTACATTACTTATCCTGTACTGATGCCGAGTTATATCCTGTATTATACCCCAGAGCTGCACTCACTATTCTGCTGGTGGGGTCACTGTGTACATACATTACATTACTTATCCTGTACTGATCCTGGGTTATATCCTGTATTATACTCCAGAGCTGTACTCACTATTCTGCTGGTGAGGTCACTGTGTACATACATTACATTACTTATCCTGTACTGATCCTGAGTTATATCCTGTATTATACTCCAGAGCTGTACTCACTATTCTGCTGGTGAGGTCACTGTGTACATACATTACATTACTTATCCTGTACTGATCCTGAGTTATATCCTGTATTATACTCCAGAGCTGTACTCACTATTCTGCTGGTGAGGTCACTGTGTACATACATTACATTACTTATCCTGTACTGATCCTGAGTTATATCCTGTATTATACTCCAGAGCTGTACTCACTATTCTGCTGGTGAGGTCACTGTGTACATACATTACATTACTTATCCTGTACTGATCCTGAGTTATATCCTGTATTATACTCCAGAGCTGTACTCACTATTCTGCTGGTGAGGTCACTGTGTACATACATTACATTACTTATCCTGTACTGATCCTGAGTTATATCCTGTATTATACTTTCCTTCTGCTGTGTTGCACTGATCTTGTCCATACACATACTATAATTGAGGACTATACTTATAGCAGCCAACTTTATGTCTCTTACTCCACTATGTTCCATAAAAACGAAGCCATTTTGGCCACGGATCTGTCCCCACCAGCTGACTATTCTAGAATCCCTCGCTGTGGGCGTATTCTAGGCAGCGTGCAGACGTGCCAGCACTTCATAATATTGCTCTGGGAACACATTTGGCACATTCCTGCGCTGCACGGGAAAAAGAAAAAAATACATTGGCTTTATAGAGAAGGATGTCGGCTTCCACCAGACGCCCTCGAGATTTCCACAATTAGCAGCCGCTGCGCGGTCCAGGATGGGCGCTTGTCCATCTCTCATTGCTAGAAAATCATTAGGCTCGTCTGTTCCTAGGAAAGCTAGGTGTTCATCAACAATTGCCTCGTTTTACAGGGATAAAACATCTAATCCGACACACATATACAAATGTCTCACCAGTCCATAAGGCAGGGTTTTCCAAACAGCGTGCCTCCAGCTGTTTCAAAACTACAACTCCCAGCATCACTGGAGGTTATAGTGTTTCAAAGCCTTCCTACTGGGGACTTCTACCTAATTAGGGGGGGGGGGGGGGGTTTGGAGGGGTGGAAGTGGGAATTCCCTACCTAACTGCTGGGGGTTTCAACCTAATAGGGGAGGGTTCCTACCTACTTACTGGGGTTTCAACCTAATAGTGAAAGAATTAACTATATAAATACTGGGGGCTTCTACCTAATTGAGGGAATAATTCCTAGCTACCAAGGACTTCTACCTAATAGGGGAGGCTTCTTCCTAATAGGGGAATTCCCTACCTAACTACTGGGGAGGTTCAACCTTATAGTGGGATTCCCTACCTACCTACTGGGGCTCCTACCTAATAGGGGGGGAGCATTCCCTGCCTACCTAATGGGGCTCCTACCTAATAGCGGGAGGATTCCCTACCTAGCTACTGGGGCTCCTACCTAATAGTGGGAGGATTCCCTACCTAGCTACTGGGGCTCCTACCTAATAGCAGGAAGATTCCCTACCTAACTACAGGGGCTCCTACCTAATAGCGGGAGGATTTCCCAACTACTGGGGCTCCTACCTAATAGCGGGAGGATTTCCTAACTACAGGGGCTCCTACCTAATAGCGGGAGGATTCCCTACCTAACTACTGGGGCTCCTACCTAATAGCGGGAGGATTCCCTACCTAACTACTGGGGCTCCTACCTAATAGCGGGAGGATTCCCTACCTAACTATTGGGGGCATGTGTTAATTATGAGTGTCAGTGAGGGCTTCATGTTCGACTTATGCCTCAAGCCTCAGAGTCACGGAAGAACTAGTAATTGGTATCAGTGAGTACTTGTAAAGAAGTATTGTACCAAACCTTGTATCGGGACATCCCTAGGTAAAAGTATCTTGAAGGTGGTGGGAGATCTCACTGAGAATGATGGGATGTTGGATGGGATGGGATGTTGGGATCTATAGGGAAATGCTGGGCCTGCTGTGACTACTGGTAGAGTTGTAGATGGGGTAGGCTTCAGCAGAAAGCCGGCTCAAGGAGGCGCTGACGAAACTCTGGTACGCACAGCAAGGATAAATGAAACACAGCTTTAATACCAGGATGCAACGAGTTTCGCTGCGCATGCGCAGCGAAACGCGTTGCATCCTGGTATTAAAGCTGTGTTTCATTTAACCTTGCTGTGCGTACCAGAGTTTCGTTAGTACCACGTTGAGCCGGCTCTTTCTGATGAAGCCTACCACATCTACAATTGTACTCCAGCCGGAGGGCGGCAGACGATTACACTTTACTACTGTGCATTTACCGTGTGAATTACACTATGGAGCCCTCTCACCTACGTTTTTTGGATTACTGGGTAAAGTGATAGCAGACTGGGGAGGATGTAAGTTTTTATGCTACTTTGGTAAAGTTTACTACAGGACTCTGACTGAACATTCCTTAACCCCTTAAGGACCAGGGGGTTTTCAGTTTTTGCACTTTCGTTTTTTTCCTCCTTAACTTTAAAAAAAAATCATAACCCTTTCAATTTTGCACCTAAAAATCCATATTATGGCTTATTTTTTGTGCCACCAATTCTACTTTGCAGTGACAGTCATTTTACCCAAAAATCTATGGCGAAACGAAAAAAAAAAATCATTGTGAGACAAAATTGAAAAATAAAACGCCATTCTGTAATTTTTGGGGGCTTCTGTTGCTACACAGTACATTTTTCGGTAAAAATGACACCTTATCTTTATTCTGTAGGTTCATACGATTAAAATGATCCCCTACTTATATAGGTTGGATATTGTCGCACTTCTGAAAAAAAATCATAACTACATGCACGAAAATTTATATGTTTAAAATTGTGATCTTCTGACCCCTATAACTTTTTTATTTTACCGCGTATGGGTCGGTATGAGGGCTCATTTTTTGCGCCGTGATCTGAAGTTTTTAGTGGTACAATTTTTGCATTGATAGGATTTATTGATCGCTTTTTATTCATTTTTTCATGATATAAAAAGTGACCAAAAATACACCATTTTGGACTTTGGATTTTTTTGCGCATACGCCATTGACAGTGCGGTTTAATTAACGATATTTTTATAATTCGGACATTTCCGCACGTGGCGATACCATATATGTTTATTTTTATTTACACTTTTTTTATGGGAAAAGGGGGGGTGATTCAAACTTTTAATAGGGGAGGTGTTAAATGCTCTTTATTCACTTTTTTTTGCAGTGTTTTAGCTCCCATAGGGACCTATAACACTGCACACACTGATCTCTTATACTGATCATTGTTATCCCATAGGGACCTATAACACTGCACACACTGATCTCTTATACTGATCATTGTTATCCCATAGGGACCTATAACACTGCACACACTGATCTCGTATACTGATCATTGTTATCCCATAGGGACCTATAACACTGCACACACTGATCTCGTATACTGATCACTGTTATCCCATAGGGACCTATAACACTGCACACACTGATCTCTTATACTGATAATTGTTATCCCATAGGGACCTATAACACTGCACACACTGATCTTTTACATTGATCACTGGTTTCTCATAGGAAACCAGTGATCGATGATTCTGCCGCTTGACTGCTCATGCCTGGATCTCACGCACTGAGCAGTCATTCGGCGATCGGACAGCGAGGCGACAAGTAGGAGACCCTCCTCGTGTCCTGCAGCTGTTCGGGACGCCGCGATTTCACTGCAGCGATCCCGAACAGCTCCCTGAGCTAACCGGCATGGTTTCACTTTGACTTTAGACACAGCGTTCAACTTTGAACGCCGTGTCTAAAGGGTTAATAGCACGCGGCACTGCGATTACTGCAGCGCGCTATTAGCCACGGGTCCTGGCCGTTGTTAGAGGCCGGGCCAAACCCGCTATGACGCGGTGCCACGTCATGGCCCCGCGTTATAGAAAGGGAAAGGACTCAGGACGTACCAGTACGTCCTTAAGGTGTTAAAAGGGGTATTCCACGGAAAAACCTTTTTTTTTCTTTATGTCAACTGGCTCCAGAAAGTTAAACAGATTTGTAAATTACTTCTATTAAAAAAATCTTACTCCTTCCAATAATTATCAGCTGCTGAAGTTGAGTTGTTCTTTACTGTCTGGCAACAGTCCTCTCTGCTGACATCTCTGCTTGTCTCGGGAACTGCACAGAGTAGAAGAGGTTTGCTATGGGGATTTGCTTCTAATCTCGACAGTTCCCGAGACACGTGTCCTCAGAGAGCACTTAGACAGAAAAGAACAACTCAACTTCAGCAGCTCATAAGTACTGAAAGGATTAAGATTTTTCAATAGAAGTAATTTACAAATCTGTTTAACTTTCTGGAGCCAGTTGATTATATATATATATATTTAAATAAAAAGTTTTTTTCCCTGGATAACCCCCTTTAACCAGTTCCACATACAGTATAAACGGAGCCTGGTAAAACGATAATAGCCGCCCCTCACAACAGAGACTCCATAAAGCCTGTCCGGAGACGCTGACGTGACACGCTGAAGACGCGCACATGCTCTTTGCAATTAAGCCCACCAGAACAAAGCCAATGTCTAGGTTACGGAGAGTGGGCGTCAAGTAAGTAGCGAGAAGTGTAAATCTACGGGCGTGGGCGCGTTATGACACATAGTAATTTTCAAACTGTGCTTTTATTCAGGCTGCGCAGCTCTCTTATTGGAGATGACACATTGGGGTTGTTCTGGATTTTAATAGATTCTGACCTGGAATAACATTTACTGCAAAAAAAAAAAAAAGTTGGAGATAACGGCAACTTTTCTCGTGAGATGTCACAAACTGCCCGAAAAACGGTGACTGAATTTGTCACTGCGGCATGCAAAACCTGCTGCGCAAATGTGTGGTTTATCTAGCTGCTGCGCCAAAAATAAATAAAATTATTGGAATGTGACACACGTCAATTGATAAATTTGTGACAGAAAGGCCCCCGGGATAGTGTAAATAAACTCCCACACATTTATACGCCAGCGGTCACTGAAGTACTTTTGCGCATTTCTTTATTTTTGGTGCTAAATTTTAATTATTTTTGCTATAAGTCGGTGCATGTGCAAACTGTGCCCAATGTAAGGGAGCAAGAAAAAGGACACGCTTAAAATTGGACAATAACTTTGGAGTAGGTCAATGGGCAAATAAATAAAAAAAAATAAAAAATAAAAACAAATGTACAGCACGTGCGATTTAACAGGCGTAGACCAGCTAATAAATCCCCCCTGTTAAAGTTTTCAGACGTTACTACAACTCCCAGCATGCCCAGACAGCCAACGACTGGAGGCATCCTGGTTTGGAAACACTGATATACTGAAAGGAAGAAGCAAGGCACCATCAATGGCCGTATTGCGCGCTATACTCCAATCACAGCCAAAGCTGCATCCAAACTTGTCCTGTCCGATACCTGGAATCATTTAGTGCTGAGCTCATACATACCTGTAAGCTTAAAGGGGTATTCCGGGCAAAAACATTTTATCCCCTATCCAAAGGATAAGGGGATAAGATGTCTGATCGCGGGGTGGCCCGCTGCTGAGACCCCCGCTATCTCCCTGCAGGGTGCTGAATCTCCAGTTTCGGAAACCTCCGGGTTTCCGGGACTGGGGACGTGACGTCACGCCACGCCCCCTCCATTCATGTCTATGGGAGGGGGTGTCACGCCCCCTCCCATAGACATGAATGGAGGGGGCGTGGTGTGTCTCAGCAGCGGGCCCTCCCGCAATCAGACATATTATCCCCCATCCTTTGGATAGGGGATAAAATGTTTTTGCCCGGAATACCCCTTTAACCGAAATCTTATAAACCTACTGCATCCAGGCACATAGAGCATTTTACAATTTAATGTTCCCTGGTGTAAACACTATATCACCCAAAATGCATGACAGACAAAGGAGCGGCAGCGAGATGCAAAGTACCAGACAAGCAGGTCTATGAAGGCGTTGGAATGCTGCATGCCATCTTTTTTTTCTTTTTTTTCCCCCTCCCTGTGTCTCCATGGTGACAGACTACAAACAAACCCTGTGTAGTCTGATCCCACAATCATGCGTTACTCGTTTCAGTATGCCTCCTTACTCCTATGCTGTCAGTACAGGGTGGGCCATTTCTATGGAGACACCTTAATAAAATGGGAATGGTTGGGGATATTAACTTCCTGTTTGTGGCACATTAGTATATGTGAGGGGGGGGGGGAACTTTTCAAGATGGGTGGTGACCATGGCGGCCATTGTGAATCCAACTATCGTTTTTTCAATAGGAAGAGGGTCATGTGACATATCAAACTTATTGGGAATTTCACAAGAAAAACAATGATGTGCTCGGTTTTAATGTAACTTTATTCTTTCATGAGTTATTTACAAGTTTCTGACCACTTATAAAATGTGTTCAATGTGCTGCCCATTGTGTTGGATTGTCAATGCAACCCTCTTCTCTATATACTGCTATATACTATATACACCGCAGGAGAAATGCTAGCACAGGCTTCCAGCATCTGTATACACTGCTATATACTACTATATACACCGCAGGAGAAATGCTAGCACAGGCTTCCAGCATCTGTATACACTGCTATATACTACTATATACACCGCAGGAGAAATGCTAGCACAGGCTTCCAGTATCCGTATACACTGCTATATACTACTATATACACCGCAGGAGAAATGCTAGCACAGGCTTCCAGTATTCGTATACACTGCTATATACTACTATATACACCGCAGGAGAAATGCTAGCACAGGCTTCCAGTATCCGTATACACTGCTATATACTACTATATACACCGCAGGAGAAATGCTAGCACAGGCTTCCAGTATTCGTATACACTGCTATATACTACTATATACACCGCAGGAGAAATGCTAGCACAGGCTTCCTGTATCCGTATACACTGCTATATACTACTATATACACCGCAGGAGAAATGCTAGCACAGGCTTCCAGTATCCGTATACACTGCTATATACTACTATATACACCGCAGGAGAAATGCTAGCACAGGCTTCCAGTATTCATATACACTGCTATATACTACTATATACACCGCAGGAGAAATGCTAGCACAGGCTTCCAGTATCCGTATACACTGCTATATACTACTATATACACCGCAGGAGAAATGCTAGCACAGGCTTCCTGTATCCGTAGTTTCAGGGGCTGCAGAATGGGCAAAACAAAAATTGGAACAGGACCCTCAGTTTACGCAGAAGATTTTGTTCAGTGAGGAGGAATCTTTTATGTGAATGGTGAAGTTAAACAAAACCACCGCTATTGGTCTGACACTAACCCACATTGGATAGATCCCTCCAAGACTGATGGTATGGTGTGGTATATGGGGTACAAAGATAGTGGGGCCATTCTTCATCAATGGAAACCTCAAGGCCACTGGATATGTGAAATTGCTACATGATGATGTGTTTCCCTCTTTATGCACTGAAGCTGCACATAACAAAAAGGCTATGAAAGAGGAAAACCAGCTCACCACCATGTAAGTTCTGAGGAGGAGGAGGACTTCAGGTATAGGTAGGAAGCACGGACAACATCCAAACGCGTTTCTGCTATGATTTTATCCCCCCTTTTTTTGTTCACTCACTTTTTAATGGCTTGAATTAAAATTTGGATTTTATTAGTTTTTCCTGGGAGCTGGACCCTGCCCTTTTCTTCAATGAAGCTGCACGTTCGAGTTTTTCCAGCAAGATGGTGACCACCACATTATGGGTGTCCGGTCCGAGCATTCATAGATGAACAGTTTCCTGGAAAGTGGATTGGTCGTCGTGGGCCAGTTGAATGGCCCCCAAGGTGTCCCAATCTGACCCCCTTAGACTTTTATCTTTGGGGGGTCATCTGAAGGCAATTGTCTATGCTGTGAAGATACGAGATGTGCAGCACCTGAAACTACGGATACTGGAAGCCTGTGCTAGCATTTCTCCTGCGGTGTATATAGTAGTATATAGCAGTGTATACAGATACTGGAAGCCTGTGCTAGCATTTCTCCTGCGGTGTATATACTAGTATATAGCAGTATATACGGATACTGGAAGCCTGTGCTAGCATTTCTCCTGTGGTGTATATAGCAGTGTATACGGATACTGGAAGCCTGTGCTAGCATTTCTCCTGCGGTGTATATAGTAGTATATAGCAGTATATAGAGAAGAGGGTTGCATTGACAATCCAACACAATGGGCAGCACATTGAATACATTTTATAAGTGGTCAGAAACTTGTAAATAACTCATGAAAGAATAAAGTTACGTTAAAACCAAACACATCATTGTTTTTCTTGTGAAATTCCCAATAAGTTTGATGTGTCACATGACCCTCTTCCTATTGAAAAAACAAAAGTTGGATTCAAAATTGCCGACTTCAAAATGGCCGCCATGGTCACCACACATCTTGAAAAGTTTCCCCCCCCCCCCCCCCCCCCTCACATATACTAATGTGCCACAAACAGGAAGTTAATATCCCCAACCATTTTATTAAGGTGTCTCCATATAAATGGCCCACCCTGTAGAGAACCTCAAAGGACGGCAGGATCAGACTACAAAGGGGTTATTTATAGACAGTAACCATGGGAAGACATAGGTCTGCATAGGAGCTGAATACGCATTTCCATGGTTACATACCACAAACATACCCTATGTATTCTGATCCTGCTCTCCTGGGTTACACAGACATACTACAGACAGGAGAAAAAGGGGAAAACCGGAAGAGTAACAGCAATCCAGGTTCAGACTACAAAAAGGTTTGTTTGTAGTCTGTAACCGTGGCAACACATGGGTCTGCTCAGGAGCTTAGGTTGCATAAAACCAGATTTCTGGACATTTTCCAGTCTCCTTATCAACTTTTCAAGACCTAACCAACACAAACAAACAAGTGTGTGTACCTCTTTAAGCTGGTCGGCGCTGCCCCATGACGCAGAGCGTTGATGGCTTATTTTCTTCTCTGTGCTCTCTTCTCCCCAGCAGCTAGGCGTCTACAGAAAAAGAAAAGCAAAATAAGTGAATACAGTGGTCCCTCAAGTTACAATATTAATTGGTTCCAGGATGAACATTGTATGTTGAAACCATTGTATGTTGAGACCATAACTCTCTGGAAACCTGGTAATTGGCTCTGAAGCCACAGAAATATAGTGCTGGGCGGTATGGCCAAAAATGGATATCACGGTATTTTTCCAAATTATGGTGGTTTCACGGTATTTAAATGTATTTTTTTTTCTACTCATTTCCAACCCCCCCCTTCGGGCTGGGGAACTAATCATATATGACCCACGGGCGCTGCTCTGCCTCAACCCCCCCCCCCCCCCCCGAATGAATTATCAGCCGCAGCGATGTCCCCATCGGGGGACTAATAATATGTTACCCGCAGGCGCTCTCTCCCCTCCTGTGAGCGCTGCTGCACATCCTCCCCATGTCGGGAAATGAATGATTTGGAGAACGGAAGCTGTAACCTACCCCTGTAAGCGCTGCACTGTAGGGCTTCTGTTCTGATTAGGGCTGCAGCTAACGATTATTTTAATATTCGATTAGTTGCCGATTATTTCATTGATTTATCGGGAAAAAAAATGTCAAAATCAAAATCTTCCTGAAAAATTATGTGCAATGGCCATATTAAAAGTTTCTAGCATGTGATGTGACCAAACAGCAGCAATTTATTAATAATCCTATACAGAAACCAGCATAAATACTGCCGCATGGGTAACTGTCTGAACTATTAGAATAAAATGTTAATGATTTAGTAACATTTAATTTTATTAGTTCAGACAGTTAGCCATGCGACAGTATCAGATATATATATTTTTAAAAAAAAATGTTGTATACAGGGATGTGGAAATCCTATCGCCCGACGCCCGGGACAAGTAGTTTTGGGCACCGGGCAGGTGAATTGTTCATAGATTTAGCCCTGTATCGGGCAGGGACAGACAGACTTCCCCCTTATTTTTCTTTAATGCCGGTGTGAGGCGCAGGAGCCGATGCAAGTCTACACCTCACACCGGCGCTCAGAGTGTATGGAGGGGGCGGCGGCCCCCAGCTGATTTCAGTAGCCGGGGGCCGCTGCTCAGAGAACCCCCCCCAATCCTCCCCGTGCAGTGCAGTCTGTCCTCCTCACACACAGAAATACTCAGCCCCGTGCAGTGCAGTCTATCCTCTCCCCCCCTGCTCTGTGTTTTCCCCGTGCAAACTTGCAGCCTCTCCGTGGTAGATTAGGTCCTGTGGAAACAGAGCAGGGGGAGGAGCTGTGTGTGGGGGAGGGGCTGTGTAGCTCAGGTAAGGACGCCGAGCATGCAGGTGGCAGCAAGGGTGGTTGTATATGTACGTAATGTATAATTAGGGGGGGGGGGGGGTGTATGTATGATGTGTGCATATGTATGTGGTGTATATGTATGGTGTGAGTGTATGATGTCTGTGTATATTTGTGATGTGTGGCTGATGTCTGTGTATATATGATGTGTGTGTGTGATGTGTGTGTGATGTGTGTGTGATGTGTGTATTAGTGGTGTGAATCCCCAAGAATTTGGCGATACGATTTGAATCGCGATACCAGTGTGGCGATTTGATATATCCCGATATATCGCGATACCGGCTAGGTGACGATACATCACGATATATCCCGATACATCGCCCACCTGGGAGCATTCATAGATCCCAATAGACGCCGCTGTCAGCTTTGACAGCGGCGATCTAGTACTCCGGCGCACACTTTTCTCATTTTATCCCGTCCGGGCTGCAAAATAAAAGAAAATGCACTCTCTCTTACCTGCCAACGAGCCCCCGGAGCTCCGGTACAGTCCGGTACAGGTGTTTGGTCCCCGGGCTGTATTCTTCTTACTTCCTGTTAGTCCGGCACGTCACACGGAGCTTCAGCCTATCACTGGCCGAGGCGGGACATTGCTGCGGCCGGTGATAGGCTGAAGCTCCGTGTGACGTGCCGGGCTAACAGGAAGTAAGAAGAATACAGCCCGGGGACCGAACACCTGTACCGGAGCTCCGGGGGCTCGTTGGCAGGTAAGAGAAAGTGTGTTTTCTTTTATTTTGCAGCCCGGACGGGATAAAATGAGATAAGTGTGCACCGGACTACTCCTTTAATAGCCAGCCGCGGCGATCGCCACATGCTGGCTACTGAAATCAGCCGGGGGTCGCAGAGTACGGAGCGGGCACGAGTCGGAGCCCGCTCCATACACCCAGAGCGACGCCGTGTCAGATCCGGCCTGCCCGGCTCCACAAATGTGGAACTTGTATCTCCTGATGCCCAGGACATGCTGTTCCGGGCATCAGGAGATAAAAATTCCACATCCCTAAAAGAATCGATTCAAAAATATTTTGAATCGATTCAGTATCGGCAAATGAAAAAAATCGCGATAATCGCGCGAATCAATTTTTTCTTACATCCCTAGTGTGTATATATGATGTGCGTATGATGTCTGTGTATATATGATGTGCGTAGGATGTCTGTGTATATATATGATGTGCGTAGGATGTCTGTGTATATATATGATGTGCGTAGGATGTCTGTGTATATATATGATGTGCGTAGGATGTCTGTGTATATATATGATGTGCGTAGGATGTCTGTATATATGATGTGTGATGTCTGTGTATATATGATGTGCGTATGATGTCTGTGTATATATGATGTGCGATGTCTGTGTATATATGATGTGTGTATGATGTCTGTGTATATATGATGTGTGATGTCTGTGTATATATGATGTCTGTATGTGTGATGTGTGTATGATGTCTGTGTATATATGATGTGTGTATGATGTCTGTGTATATAAGATGTGTGATGTCTGTATATATGATGTGTGTATGATGTGTTGTGTGTATGATGTCTGTGTATGTAATGTATAATGGGGCAGCAGCGGGTGTATGTATGATGTGTGCATGATGTCTGTGTATATATGATGTGTGTATGATGTCTGTATATATGATGTATAATTGGGGGGGGCAGCGGCAGGTGTATGTATGATGTGTGCATATGTATGGTGTATATGTATGGTTTGAGTGTTATGTGTGTATGATGTCTGTCTGTGTGTGATGTGTATGGTGTGTAATATATGATGGGGGGGCAGTGGCGGGTGTATGTATATGTGTATGTATGATATGTGAATGCATTTATGTTTTGTACAGGGGCGGACTGACAAGTGCTGCTGATAGTTGTGCTAATTTTTTTTTATTTAGTGGTTTCTGGCCACCCGCACTAAATTGCACCCCCAGAATCCCGCCCCCTTCATACTCGCCCAACGACCAAGAGCCTCACAGGCCCGAACCAAAACTACAACTCCCTGCATGTTACACCATAACCTAAACTCTAGAACTATAAAGTGTAACATGCTGGGAGTTGTAGTTTTGGTTCGGGTCAGCTGCAGAGCCAAAGGCTGCATCAGGGCATGCTGGGTGTTGTAGTTACAAACTGCAATTCCCAGTATTCCTTGACACAGCCTATGGCTCTGCAGCTGACACAAACCAAAACTACAACTCCCAGCATGTTATACAATAACCTTACCTGTACTACTATACAGTGCACCATGCTGCAACACCCACACAACCATAGGCTGTATCAGGGCATGCTGGGAGTTGTAGTTATCTAGTAACTAAATGCAACTTCCAGCATTTTCTGACAAAAGTTATAGTAAATAAAATGCACCATATAAACTGGAGAAGCAGAACCCCCCCCCCCACTGCCCCCCAGTAACACAGCGCTGTTCAGTGTTATCCAACCAAAAGTCTCCATGTATAAGTCCCTATGAAGACTGAAAAATAGTGATTAAAATATTTTTAAAAAAAGTGTGTATATATGTGAATAAGCCCCTTTCCTAATAAAAGTTCTGATAATAAATGGTTCAGATGAAAACTACAGATCACGGCACATAAGATTACCCTCATACATCCCTGTATATGGAGAAATTGGAGTTATAGGGGTCAAACGGGGGAGGGGGGGGGGTTAGCTACAGCTCTCCTGCCGCTAATAGCCTGGCATGCTGCGATCACCGTGGCCGCTATTAAACCATTAGATCACCGCTATCTAAGTTGACAGCAGTGTCTAAAGGAATCTTATATCCATCCCTGGTGGTCTAGTGGGGGGGTGGGGGTGAATCGTACTATTTTGGTTGAAATTATTTCATCTACTAGGACAAGTGGATTTTCTTGGGGGACAAGTAGATTGTGTTCCGCTTTAGTCCCTTGGACAAGTTTTTTTTTTTTTTTTATTTCCACACCCCTGTGTATAGCAATAGGAAAAGGGAGAGCTAATTTTTACTGGGGGAAAGATTAAATTTTTTTTTTACTTTACACTTTTTATATAGCACTCCTATACACATGGGGGTATGTGCAGAATGCAGAGCTCTGCTACATTTACACACTCCGCTCTGCTACACACACACACACACACACACACTCAGCTCTGCTCTACACACACACACAGCTCTGCTACACACACACACTCAGCTCTGCTACATACACACACTCAGCTCTGCTACATACACACACACACACTCAGCTCTGCTACATACACACACACACACTCAGCTCTGCTACATACACACACACAGCTCTGCTACATACACACACACAGCTCTGCTACATACACACACACACACACACACACACACTCAGCTCTGCTACATGCGCACACACACACACTCAGCTCTGCTACATGCGCACACACACACACTCAGCTCTGCTACATGCACACACACACACTCAGCTCTGCTACATACACACACACAGCTCTGCTACATGCGCACACACACACACTCAGCTCTGCTACATGCACACACACACACTCAGCTCTGCTACATACACACACACACTCAGCTCTGCTACATACACACACACACTCAGCTCTGCTACATACACACACACACTCAGCTCTGCTACATACACACACACACACTCAGCTCTGCTACATACACACACTCACACATAAACATACTCACACATAAACATATCTAACAGCCTACCTCCCTGCACATGCAGTGGTATATTCTTAGCTGTATGGTCACCATGGTTACACTACACAGGTGCAATCTCCTGCTCTCATCAAGAACAGTGGGGAGTTTGAATTTTACAGTTTGAAGTTTGCACTGTGCCAGGGAGGGGAGAAGCAGCAGCCCTGGTTCTGATCAGAAGGGATGGGGATCAGAAGCTCTGCAGCGCCCGTGGCTCACTGGCTTACAGCTCTTGCAGGGGGAGGTGACAGCTTCCGTTCTCTAAATCATTAATTTCCTGATGTGGGGAGGGTGTGCAGCGCTCACAGGAGGAGAAAGAGAACCTGCAGGTAACATATGATTAACAGAAAGCTGCGGCTGATAATTCATGCGGGGGGGGGGGCGGGATCCCGACCGGTATTGCGGTATGTGGAAAAATTAACTGGTGTACCGCCCAGCACAAAAATAATTCAAAAATAGGAAAAAGTGAGGATTAAAGAAAAATAAGTAGATAACTAATATAAATAAAGCAAATCCATATACACACATATTTTATATATATATATATATATATATATATATATATATATATATATATATATATATATATGATAAAGATCTGCTGGAGCTGTAATCACCGTCTATGTAGAGGACAGGACCTTCTTCAGGGTCCTGTACAGAACACAATGTCCTAAAAAAGTAACATTGAGCCGCCCTCACCTGGTGTCCAAAGGAGCAGCTAACCCTGGTACAGGTAAAGAGTACAGAACATGTAATACCTCCCTGTACTGTTGAGGGCGCTACCAGACACCTGTCAGTGCATACACTTCAGTAATACAGGTGTTTTACCAGTGAATGTCCATTCTGATTGGTCGGTTCTTCCAGCCATTGACATGTTTCACAGATCTGGACTGTCTGTACATTGTATGTTGAGTATAGTTTCAAGTTACAATGGTCCAGAAAAGACCATTGTATGTTGGAACTATTGTATGTTGAGGGATCACTGTACCCAGATGTGGTCAAATCCTCGAAGTGGGAATTGCATAAATGAGAAGAATGCACAAAGGGGAGTGACTAAGTGGTGAGGGGGAGGAGCTGTGCTGGGCTCTAGGAGCAAAAGAGAAACACTCAAGGACTCCAAAGCCTAATTTGCATATGTTTATAAACTCTGATATCTGGGATCTGGAGGGGTTAATTAACTAATGAGAGGCATGTATGGAATGAGGGTCAGAAGCCCTACACAGCCATGCCCTTAGTTTATATGACAAAAACCTGCAGACAGGTCCGCGTTAAGGGTGCATTTTCATCTTATAGAGTCCTAGGATATGCCATGATTATTGCCTGTGGGGGACCCCACCGATCCTGAGAATGAAGGGGCCACAGAGCTGTGATTCCATTAGCCTATCCCTGCACTACAGCACCTGGGCACATGAATGGTGCATGCTGCAGTTACCCATGAGGCGACAGGCAGCAGCTTTGCATGTAAAGACTATATAAGTGCTATGGATTCTTTATAATCAGGGGATCTTACACCCTGGATAGTGACAATTGTTTAGGACTGGGTGAGGGGTAGGTTGTCGAAACACTAGCCCCCCCCCCCCCCCCCCCCCCCTCCTGATAATGTAAAGCAAGATTGCTGGTGGACCAATGTGCATGCTCGATGACTGCTACATTCATTCTCTATGGGAGTTTTTCCCTGGGCACCTCCAGCTGTTGCAAAACTACAACTCCCAGCATGCCCGGACAGCCGTTGGCTGTCCGGGCATGCTGGGAGTTTTAGTTTTGCAACAGCTGGAGAAACTCAGTTTGGAAAACACTGCACACACTGAACCCCAGTCCTGTATCTGCTCAGGTCACTGGATGCAAAAATAGTAAAAAAATAAAATCGATTAAAATAAAATAAAAAATAAGAGAAATATCATCACCACCCCGATCTGTAATCAGCAGATATGTCAGAAGAGGAAGATTCGACCCAAAGTGAAATTCAACCGATGTCCCTGATATCTGGGGAAAATGACAGAACTCCAACCTCTGCCACACGCACTCCCCAACCAGGTGTGATCTAGCACCGGAATGGAACTGGCACCAGAAGAGAGCTGGAAACCAATTACGATCAGTGCAGGGACGGACAAGGATACAAACAAAAACACTTAAAAATGAAAAATTGTAAGTGTGTGGAGGAAAACTAAAGTGCAGGTTTATCTTTGAAAAGGATTTTAAAGCCTCTATATACACTGCTGAAAAAATAAAGGGAACACTACGATAACACATCCTAGATATGAATGAACTAATCGTATGAAATACTTTCCTCTTTACACAGTTGAATGCGCTGACAACAAAATCACACAAAAATTATCAATAGAAATCAACTATATCAACCCATGGAGGTCTGGATATGGAGTCACACTCAAAATTATAGTGGAAAACCCCACTACAGGCTGATCCAACTTTATGTAATGTCCTTAAAACAAGTCACAATGAGGCTCAGTAGTGTGTGTGGCCTCCACGTGCCCGTATGACCTCCCTACAATGCCTGGGCATGATCCTGATGAGGTGGAGGATGGTCTCCTGAGGGATGTCCTCCCAGACCTGGACTAAAGCATCCGCCAACTCCTGGACAGTCTGTAGTGGATGGAGCGAGAAGTCCCAGATGTGCTCAATCGGATTCAGGGTAACGCGCGGCCAGTCCATAGCATCAACGCCTTCCTCTTGTAGGAACTGCTGACACACTAAAGTCACATGAGGTCTAGCATTGTCTTGTATTAGGAGGAACCCCAGGGCCAACCGCACCAGCATATGGTCTCACAAGGGGTCTGAGGATCTCATCTCGATACCTAATGGCAGTCAGGCTACCTCCGGCAAGCACATGGAGGGCTGTGTAGCCCCCCCAAAGAAATGCCACCCCACACCATTACTGATCCACCACCCTACCGGTCATGCTGGAGGATGTTGCAAGCAGCAGAACCTTCTCCACGGCGTCTCCAGACTCACATGTGCTCAGTGTGAACCTGCTTTCATCTGTGAAGAGCATAGGACGCCAGTGACAAATTTGTGTTCTCTGGCAAATGCCAAAGATTGGCAAACGTCCTGAACGGTGTTGGACTGTAAGCACAACCCCCACCTGTGGACGTCGGGCCCTCATACCACCCCAATGGAGTCCGTTTCTGACCGTTTGAGTCGACACATGCACCTCCTGCTCCTCCTTGCACAAAGGCGGAGGTAGCGGTCCTGCTGCTGGGTTTTTGCCCTCCTACGGCCTCCTCCACGTCTCCTGATGTACTGGCCTGTCTCCTGGTAGCGTCTCCATGCTCTGGACACTACGCTGACAGAAAGAGGAAACCTTCTTGGCACAGCTCGCATTGATGTGCCATCCAGGATGAGCTGCACTACCTGAGCCACTTGTGTGAGTTGTAGACTCCATCTCATGCTACCGCTAGAGTGAAAGCACCACCAGCATTCAAAAGTGACCAAAACATCAGCCAGGAAGCAAAGGAACTGAGAAGTGGTCTGTGGTCACCACCTGCAGAACCACTGCTTTATTGGGGGTGTCTTGCTAATTGCCTATAATTTCCACCTGTTGTCTGTTCCATGTGACATTGATTGTCAATCAGTGTTCTTCCTGAGTGGACAGTGTGATTTCACAGAAGTGTCAGTGACTTGGAGTTACATTGTGTTGTTTAACCTACAATACTTATCCTGTACTGATCCTGAGTTATATCCTGTATTATACCCCAGAGCTGTACTCACTATTCTGCTGGTTAGGTCACTGTGTACATACATTACATTACTTATCCTGTACTGATCCTGAGTTATATCCTGTATTATACTCCAGAGCTGTACTCACTATTCTGCTGGTGAGGTCACTGTGTACATACATTACATTACTTATCCTGTACTGATCCTGAGTTATATCCTGTGTTATATGGGGGTTTATCCTGCATTGCTGGGAGTAGCAACAGCTGGAGGTGCACTTGTTGGAAAACAATGCCCTAAAGGAAGAAGTTGAGAAACTGCATTATGACGTCAGCCCTAGTACAGGACCTGAGGGGACAGAGCATGCCACACATTACCTCTATAGTAATTCGCCCTATGTCAAGCCTATACCCCTCCAGCATAACTCAGTTGTGCCTGCAGCGTCCCTTTAAGAGAAGTCTCCTTCGGGATGAGTGGCCAAGAATGAGTTACTACATGTGGTTATCAAAAAACACTGCTTATTTCTTGCAAAAAACAGCGCCACACCTGTCCATAGGTAGTGTATGGAATTGCAGCTCCATTCCAATAGAGTGAATGGGACTGAACTGCAGTACTACACTCAACCTGTGGACAGGAGGGGCGCTGAGTTTTGCAAGAAAGAAGCAGAGAGTTTTTCTAATCCTGGACCCTTTCTTTCTTTTTCTAAGTTACCTAACCCTACATTGTAAACAAAAACCCGGGGAGATTTTATTTGCAGCCGCTCAGCGTTCAGGACGAGACATTCTAGCTGCTAAGTAGCCCGAAAAGTCTGCAGCGTCGTGCATTAAACATGTAACAGGAAAGGACTGGGCGCAAAGCAAGAGGTGCTGGGAGCTGCAGAAAGGGCTCCATGCTATTCTATTACTAATTGTGAGCCGGTGTGAAATATTAAAGAAGCCTCTCAAGTCTCTAACATTATCACAAAAGCCGGTGTGTGTGTGTGTGTGTGTGTGTGTGTGTGTGCGCGCAATGACACAGGGGACGCTGCCAGCAATCCTAACACACCCGGGGGAGGGGTGCACCCATCACACCCTCTCTCCCCCCCCCCCTAAAATCAACTAGCTGGAGCGGCTATGATGGGTCTCTATAGAGCAGTGTTTCCCAACCAGTGTGACTCAAGCTACTGCAAAACTACAACTCTCAGCATGCTCTCGGCATGCTGGGAGTTGTAGTTTTGCAACAGCTGGAGGCACTCTGGTTGGAAAACATTGCTCTAGACAAGTTGGCATGCGAGTTATGAATCAGAGCACTAATAACCTGTTGCATCTTAGAGGGAGTAATAACCTGCAGCATCATATGTCCTAGAGGGAGTAATAACCTGCAGTATCTGTCCTAGGGGGAGTAATAACCTGCAGCATCTGTCCTAGGGGGAGTAATAACCTGCAGCATCATATGCCCTAGGGGGAAGCAATAACCTGCAACACCTGTCTCTGTCCTAGGGGAGCAATAACCTGCAGCATCATATGTCCTAGGGGGGAAGCAATAACCTGCAACACCTGTATCTGTCCTAAGGGGAGTAATAACCTGCAGCATCATATGTCCTAGGGGGAAGCAATAACCTGCAACACCTGTATCTGTCCTAGGGGGAGTAATAACCTGCCGCATTCTATGTCCTAGGGGGAGTAATAACCTGCCGCATTCTATGTCCTAGGAGGGAGTAATAACCTGCAGCATTATATGTCCTGGGGGGGGAGTAATAACATGCAGCATCATATGTCCTAGAGGGAGTAATAACCTGCCGCATTCTATGTCCTAGGGGGAGTAATAACCTGCCGCATTCTATGTCCTAGGAGGGAGTAATAACCTGCAGCATTATATGTCCTGGGGGGGAGTAATAACATGCAGCATCATATGTCCTGGGGGGGAGTAATAACATGCAGCATTATATGTCCTGGGGGGAGTAATAACCTGCAGCATCATATGTCCTAGAGGGAGTAATAACCTGCAGCATCATATGTCCTAGAGGGAGTAATAACCTGCAGCATCATATGTCCTAGGGGGAGTAATAACCTGCAGCATCATATGTCCCAGGGGGAGTAATAACCTGCAGCTTCATATGTCCTAGGGCTATAAGCCCCATGACTGTGCCCCTAAGTGTTTCCAAACCAGGGTGCCTGCAGCTTTTGCAAAACTACAACACCCAGCATGCCCAGACATCTCAGGCAGCAGCTTATCTCTGCTGCTCCATTATACCCTAGGATTTCAACCTGGGGTCTTTCCAGCTGTTGCAAAAACTACAACTCCTAGCATGCGCAGACAGCCAAAGGGCATGCTGGGAGTTGTAGTTTGGCAACAGCTGGAGGAACACTGATTGGGAAAACACTGTCCTAAGAGCTCTTATATTGTGCAGGTATAAGACAGATTCCTTGAAGACGTTACCTGGGTGGCCTTATCATTCATACATGAGGGGTAGTGAACATGAGGGTCCCGAGGCCAATGTCCGCTCAGGTATGGTCCAGTTATGGTGTCCAAGGATGAAGTCCGCCTGATTGTGTTCGATGTTCTGAGGTGATGGGAACTCGACCGGTCAGCTGAGGAATTAAAAGAAAAAAATGTAATTACAATTATTTCACTTTAATTTTTATTATACAGAACATAAATTTCTTATAATAAACATCCCAAATGTCTTTAAAAAAAAAAGCAGAATTTTAAATTATCATAATATATTTAATAATTAAGAGAAAGAAAGAAAGAAAGAAAGAAAGAGAAAGAAAAAAAGAAAGATTATTTTTTTTTTATTATTATTTATTATTATTAAACTTACATTTTGCAAAAATAAAATGAAGACGTTTCTAGTAACATGTAGAGAGGAGAATTATATCCGGGAGCTGGAAGAAATATCTGCAGCCGACAGACAGAGCCGGTATACGGGGGAGGTAAGAGAGAAGGCCAAATATACCCAGAACAGAGGAAATCTCACAGCAAAGCCCAAAGACAGCAGCAGGAGACAAGACGTTTGGGTTATTTCTTTTCATTTATATTAAAGTTCCTATTTTAAATTAATAAAATGACAAACTGCCACTCCTTATCGCTTGCTTGCTGGGAGCTGTAGTTTCTCAACAACTGGATAGTCTAAAACCAAAAGCAATACCCTTCCCCACGGAAGAACTGCAACAAAACTGCCATAAGTTCACATCACGTTCAGTTAGAATTTGTAGCTGAACAGATCACAAACTTGTTTTATTTATTTATTTTTTAAACCCCTTAAAAAAGGACTCAGGCTATTTTGGCCTTAAAGGGGTACTCCAGCCCTGAGACATCTTATCCCCTATGCAAAGGATAGGGGATAAGATGTCTCACCACCGAGGGTCCCCCGCAATCTTGTATTCACCACCCGCCACGGTGCCAGCTCACAAACAGCCGGGTGGCGACCACAGGGCCGGAGTATCGTGACGTCACGACTCCGCCCCCATGTGACATCACCCCCGCTATGCAAGTCTATGGTAAGGAGCGTGACGTCAGTCACGCCCCCTCCCATAGACTTGCACAGTGGGGGTGGGGGTGATGTCACACGGGGGCATTTTTGTTTTTTCCTCCTCGCCTTCTAAAAATCGTAACTTTTATATTTTCATCCACAGACTAGTATGAGGGCTTATTTTTTTTGTGCAATCAGTTGTCCTTTGTAATGACATCACTCATTTTACAATAAAATATGGCGCAACCAAAAAAAAAATAATTATTATTTGTGTGGGAAAATTAATTTAAAAAAAAAACAAACGCAATTTTGCAAATTTTGGAAGGTTCCGTTTTCACGCTGTACACTGTACGGTAAAATTTACATGATTTATTCATTCTGTGGGTAAATACTTTCAAAATGATACCCGTGATTACATACTTTTCTATTACAGTTTTTTTTTTGCTTTTTTTAAAATAATTTTCTATTATAGCTGAAATAAAATAAATCTAACTTTTTAACCAAATTAGTATGTTTAAAATCCCTCTATTTAGCTGACCTATAACTTTCTAATTTTTCCGTATACGTGGCTGTACGAGGGCTCATTTTTTGCGACGCGATCTGTACTTTTAAATCGATAATACATTTGCGTATATGAAACTTTTAAAAATCGCTTCTTATAAATTTTTTAGGGAATAAAAAATGTGAAAAAACCTACGGTATTAGGGTCCGGTCACAAAACCAGATACAGGGCAAAAATGAGCTAACTGGAATCAGTATTTGACTCCGGTCGGCTCATTAAAGTCATTGGGTTTCGGCGCCAGTCCGGCTGGGGTACAGGAGCGCCCAGTTTTCTAATGTGAATGCAGCCTTAGGCTGGGTCCACACTACGTTTTGTCCCATACGGGAGCGCATACGGCAGGGGGGAGCTAAAACCTCGCGCTCCCGTATGTAACCGTATGCGCTCCCGTATGCCATTCACTTCAATGAGCCGACCGGAGTGAAACGTTCGGTCGGCTCATTTTTGCGCCGTATGCGCTTTTACAACCGGACCTAAAACTGTGGTCAACCATGGTTTTAGGTCCGGTTGTAAAAGAGCATACGGCGCAAAAATGAGCCGACCGGACCGAACGTTTCACTCCGGTCGGCTCATTGAAGTGAATGGCATACGGGAGCGCATACGGTCACATACGGGAGCGCGAGGTTTTAGCTCCCCCCCTGCCGTATGCGCTCCCGTATGGGACAAAACGTAGTGTGGACCCAGCCTTACACTTTTTTTTATTTATTTTTTTTTTAGTATTTACTTTGTAATGACATTTTACCACAATCTACAACAAAACCACAAGAAAAAAATAATTATGGGCCAAAATTTACAAAAAGTCCGACAATTCTGCAACTTTTGGAGGGTGTTATTTCTATGAATGAATGAATGAATGAATGAATGAATGAATGAATAAAAAGACGCTTACCCCCCCCCCCCCCCTTCTGTCGTAAACTAACGAGGGTTGTAGTACGCACTATAGAGAGCCACTTTTTTATACTGAATAATGTGATCCACCCACTGAAGCACAGCCGCGCCTCCTGAAGACCATATGACTTATTGTCTCTAGCCCAGTGTCTCCCAACCAGGGTGCCTCCAGCTGTTGCAAAACTACAATTCCCAGCATGCCCGGACAGCCTTTGGCTGTCCGGGCATGCTGGGAGTTGTAGTTTTGTAACAGCTGGAGGCACCCTGGTTGGGAAACACTGCTCTAGCCGCATTAAAGGGGTTATCCAGGAAAAAAAAATTTTTTTTATATCAACTGGCTCCAGAAAGTTAAACAAATTTGTAAATTACTTCTATTACAAAATCTTAATCCTTTCAATAATTATCAGCTGCTGAAGTTGAAGTTGTTCTTTTCTGTCTGGCAACAGTGCTCTCTGCTGACCTCTGCTTATCTTGGGAACTGCACAGAGTAGAAGAGGTTTGCTGTGGGGATTTGCTTCTACTCTGGACAGTTCTCGAGACAGGTGTCATCAGAGAGCACTTGGACAAAAAAAGAACAACTCCACTTCAGCAGCTCATAAGTACTGAAAGGATTAAGATTTTTCAATAGAAGTAATTTACAAAATTTAACTTTCTGGAGCCAGTTGATTATTTTTTTTTATATATATATATATATATATATATATATATATATATATATATATATATATATATATATATATATATATATATATATATATATATATATATATATATATAAGTTTTTTTTCCTGGATAACCCCTTTAAATGCTGGGAAAGGTCAGAGACAGCACTTCTAGGTGTGGGAACAAAGCGGAACAGATTACACTATTAAATTGTCCACAATTTTGGTATATTTTTTTTGCATCTACACCATTTACTGTGCGGTTTCATTAATGGGGTATTCCAGGAAAAAAAACTTTTTTTTATATATCAACTGGTTCCAGAAAGTTAAATAGATTTGTAAATGACTT
The DNA here is from genome assembly GCF_029499605.1 of Hyla sarda. Taxonomy (NCBI): domain Eukaryota; kingdom Metazoa; phylum Chordata; class Amphibia; order Anura; family Hylidae; genus Hyla; species Hyla sarda. The sequence goes on from NC_079193.1 coordinate 18,812,021, forward strand.
CTATTAAAAAAATCTTAATCCTTTCAGTACTTATGAGCTTCTGAAGTTAAAGTTGTTCTTTTCTGTCTAAGTGCTCTCTGATGACACGTGTCTCGGGAACCGCCCAGTTTAGAAGCAAATCCCCATAGCAAACCTCTTCTAAACTGGGCGCTTCCCGTGTCATCAGAGAGAACTTAGAAAGAAAAGAACAACTTTAACTTCAGAAGCTCAGAAGTACTGAAAGGATTAAGATTTTTTAATAGAAGTCATTTACAAATCTGTTTGACTTTCTGGAGCCAGTTGATATATTATAAAAAAAAAAAAAAAAAAAGTTTTTCCTGGATAACCCCTTTAAGGTCATATTTTACTATTTCGGACATTTATATATATATATGTTAACTTACATTATTTTATTAGAAAAACGGGAAAGGGGTGGGGGGGGGGGGGGGGGGGAGGAAGAGTCAAACTTTTGTTAGGGCAGAGCTTATTCACATTGATTAATTTTATTTTATTTTTTGTCCCCATAGGGGACTATTACACGGAATCTTCCGACTGCAAGCCCTGAACAATGCTGTGCTATAGTCCAGCATTGATCAGATCGCTTCTATTTTATATAATAGGGACTCTGATAAAAGAAAGAAGCGATCCGATTGGTTGCTATGGAAAACTGGCCAACTTTTCCTCTGCAAGGGTTTAGATAAATCTCCCCCCATAAGTGCAGGCTGCTTGGATACTTGGGAGCACCGATCAGATGGCAAAGAGGCAAGTAGGGACCCTCCGGCCATCAGATCAGCAGATTATGAACCCGTGATTTTGGGAAGGTCCCAATCAGTACCCCTGAACCGACCGGCAACTTTTAATTTTTTTTTGCAGAAGTTTATTTTTTTTGGGGGGGGGGGGGGGGGGGGAAACTCGATATTAACACTTAGATAGGCCACAAACTTTTTATAGCAGCATCTAAGGGGTTAATGCAGGACATCAGCCTGATTGGTGATGTTCGGCATTAGCCCGGCACAGTTCCTGAAAGCGCTTCATAGAATGGGAGCAGGGCATGAATGTACACCCTGCATCCTTAACCCCTTAAGGACTTGGACAATTTTATTTTTACTTTTTCGTTTTTTTCCTCCTCGCCTTCAAAAAAAAAAAAAAAATCATAACTTTTATATTTTCATCCACAGACTAGTATGAGGGCTTGTTTTTTGCACGACCAGTAATCCATTGTAATCCCATCACTCACTTTATCATAAAAATGTATGTCGCAACCAAAAAAGAATGCTATTTGTGTGGGGAAATTAAACAGAACCGCAATTTAGCAAATTTTGGAAGGTTTCGTTTTCACGCCGTACAATTTACGGTAAAAATGACATGTGTTCTTTAATCTTTGGGTCAATACGATTAAAATGATACCCATGATTATATACTTTTCTATTACTGTTGTGCTTAAAAAAAAAAAAAAAAATCGCAAACTGTTTAACCAAATTAGTACGTTTAAAATCCCCCTATTTAGATTTTTTCATTTTTCCGTATAAGCGGCGGTATGAGGGCAAATTACCTCGTGATCTGTACTTTTTATTGCTACTATATTTGTTTATCTAAAACCTTTAAATACACTTTTTTATATATATTTTTTAGAATAAAATGTTATAAAAAAGCAGCTATTTTGGACTTTTTTCTTCCTTACGTTCACCGTACGGTATAATTAACATTTTATTTTAATAGTTTGGATATTTACGCACGCGGTGATACCAAATATGTATATAAATTTTATAATACACACACTATATATATATATATATATATATATATATATATGAAGGTAGGAAGGTATGGATGAGTTTATTTTGTTTATTTTTGAGGCCCGGGCATATATAAATGTGTACCACTACAGTTGTCCTTTAAGGGGTACTCCGGTAGTGGTGGGTGTGGGGGGAATTTTTTTTTTATCAACTGGGGCCAGAAAGTTAAAACAGATTTGCAATTTACTCCAATTTAAAAAAATCTTGATCCTTCCAGTACTTAGCTGCTATATGCTCTACAGGAAGTTCTTTTCTTTTTTAATTTATTTTCTGTCTCTTCGGTGCTCTCTGCCGACACCTTTGTCCATGTCAGGAATTGTCCCAGTTTGTAAAATGGACAGAGGTGTCAGCAGAGAGCACTGTGGTTGTGACAAAGGAAATTCAAAAAGTAAACAACTTCCTGTGAAGCATACAGCAGCTGATAAGTACTGGAAGGATTAAGATTTTTTTTTTTTTTTTTATAGAAGTAAATTACTAATCTGTTTGCCTTTCTGGCACCAGTTGATTTTTCCAGTGGAATACCCCTTTAAGGGGTAAAAAGCATTGCCACACACATTACTTTTTAGGGTGGTGCAAGTAACAAGATCTGGCCTCTCTGCCACCTTCTGAGCATGCTCAGTTTGACAAATGAACAGCCGCGGGACAGGATACTCTTACATTCACATCACTCACCATAGACTTCAATGCAAAATTTTGAACTGACTTCAATGAAGCGGAGAACACAAGGCAGATGTGAACCAGGCCTTATCCACCAGGGCACGTTCACAACTTCTACTTAAAATCTAAATAATAAAGCGGCATAAGAAAGTAAATTTTCGGAATTGCCGAGACTCCTCATTTTAATGCTAATCCTATATGAAGTTGGTGCGTCTTATACGGCAAATACACATTAAAACCCTGTCCTATCGCGGCGGTCCCTGCGGCCGGGATCCGCGGCTAATACAGGACATCACCGATCGCGGTGATGCCCTGTATTAACCCTTCAGACGCGGCGATCAAAGCTGACCGCCACGTCTGAAGGGAAAGTGACACTAACACGGCTGCTCAGTCGGGCTGTTCGGGACCGCCGCGGTGAAATCGCAGCGTCCCGAACAGCTTACAGGACACCGGGAGGGATCTTACCTGCCTCCTCGATGTCTGCTCCGTGCCGGGATCCCCTGCATGGCCGGTGCTCTCCTTTGTCGCCATCACATCGTCCCGTCATCCAATAGGAGCGGAGTGCGTAGCGACGTGATGGCGGCGACGGAGAGTGAGGATACCGGGCAGCAGAGTCGTTCCGATGCGACGGGGACACCCCGTGGACGTGGCGACAGCGGTGACGGGTCCGGAGCGGCGGTGACACGCGAGTACTACTTCCTATACCAGTGGTCTTCAACCTGCGGACCTCTAGATGTTGCGAAACTACAACTCCTGGCATGCCCGGACAGCCAACGGCTGTCCGGGCATGCTGGGACTTGTAGTTTTGCAACATCTGGAGGTCTGCAGGTTGAAGATCACTGTCCTATACATTGTATATGATTCAGAATTTTTTCTTCCCTAGATTTTCCTCCTTCAAAATTGGCTGCATCTTATATGCCGGAGCGTCTTATATGGCGAAAAATACGGTAATTCCAGACAGTCATTAGATTCTTCCCCCCTCCCCCCCCCCCCCGCACAAAATTTAATGGACGTCTCCTTTTCTCTCGGTTTACAAACTTTATGTAAGAGACAGGTTTACAGATTACTACAGCTTTCCGGAGATGCAAAATAAAGGTGCCAGCGAGGTAGAGAACAGGAAGGAAAGCTGGATTAGTCACTAGTCAAGCAAGTATTTCTTAAATGCACCCACGACATGAAAAAGAGAGCGAAGTGTAAAATCCGACACCAGCCTTATACTAAATCACACAACTCATTAAAGGGCCAGAGCGGCGGGGGCTCCGGCTGATGCAGAACTACAACTTCCAGAATGCCCGGAAAAATAGGAGGCCAATTCTAATACACACTGGGGGAGAATGATCAAAACCTGTGCAGAGAAAATGTTGTCCAGTTGCCCATAGCAACCAATCAGATCACTGCTTTCACTTTCAGAGGCCTTTTTCAAAAATGAAAGTAGAAAGCTGATTGGTTGCTATGGGCAACTCAGCAACTTTTGCTTTATACAGGCTTTAATAAATCTCCCCCACTTTTTTTTGATTCATTTTAAATTTGGTCAAATAAAGCCAAAATGTGGAAACCTAGCCTTAAAAGGGGTACTCCGCTTCTCAGCATTTGGAACAGTTCAGAACGCCGGAGCCGGCAGCTTGTGACATCTTAGCCCCGCCCCTCATGACGTCCCGCACCGCCACACCCCTTCAATGAAAGTGTATGGGAGGGGGCGTGACAGCTGTCACGCCCCCTCCCATAGACTTGCATTGAGGGGGCGAGGCTATAACATCACGAGCTCCAAGCGTCACTGAGCAGCGGAGTACCCCTTTAAAGCAGTAATCCGCCCCTAGACATCATCTCCTCTATCCAAACAAAAGGGGATAAGATGTCTGATCGGGGGGTTCCCGCTGCTGGGGACCCCCATGATCTCCCTGCTGCACTCTGCATTTGTTTAGAGCGTCGGGTGCAGTGCCGGAGGCTCGTGACGTCATGGCCACGGCCCCTCAATGCAAGTCTATGGGAGGGGGCGTGACGGCAGTCATGCCCCCTCCCGTAGACTTACATTGAGGGGGCGTGGCCGTGATGTCACGAGTGGGTGTGGCCGTGACGTCATGAGCCTTCGCTCCACATTGCCAGTCATCCGGCATGGAGAGGAGTTCGCTCCGTGCACCAGATGTCTGGGGTGCAGCAGCTGAGATTGCGGGGGTCCACAGCGGCGAGACCCTTGCGATCAGACATCTTATCCCCTATCCTTTGGATAGGGGATAAGATGTCTAATATGTCTAGGGGCGGAGAACCCCTTTAAAAGGGAACTCCGGTACTAGACACGTCTGATTGCGGGGGTGGGGTTCGACCGATGGGACCCCCGCGATCTAACAGAATGCTGGCTGTGCTAGGCTTCAGAGTGGCCATGGACAACACCCCCCCACCCCTTTAGGTCTATGGGAGAGAGAGATACGGTGGGTGTATTTACGGATCGCCCATAGAGATATATGGAGGTTGGCCACATCTTCGGGCCGTGGTTGACCGTAATCCGGCACGTGCCACATGGATACATGCGGATTACCATGGGAGCCAGGCTGGAGATCACGCCCTCCCCCCCCTCCATCAGACACAGGGGATAAGATGTCTAGTAGGAAATGTATGAAAAGAGTTTTAATGGCGGTGGAATGTATTAAAAGAGGATCTCAAAACAAATCTGCAGCTACTGCGTATCAAAAGTCACATTAATTACATTACAGAATCACCTGCGGATTTCACCCTTAAGTGAATAAATAAAAAAAAACTATAAAATAATACATAAAAGTAACCACACTGCAGAATTTTCAGTAACGGATAATTTCCGCTACATGTAATCTGCAAAATCCCATAAACTGCAAATACGACCACGTTAAAAAAATAATAATAAATACAGATTTAAATTTACACTTACTTTTTTGTGCCAAAACTTGTTAATCGGCACTACTTTACAGAGTTTACATGGGCCACTGTTTCCCAACCAGGGTGCCCTTCAGGTGTTGCAAAACTACAACTCCCAGCATGCCCGGGACAGCTGTCGCGGGCATGCTGGGAGTTGTAGTTTTGCAACAGCTGGAGGCACCCTGGTTGGGAAAACACTGCCATACGAGTACGGGCCCCATTGACTTCAAAGGCTCAAATGTAGTCAGCTAGCGTTTCGTGTTTTTAACCCCTTAAGAACTCAGCCCATTTGGGCCTTAAGGACTCAGACAATTTGATTTTTACGTTTTCGTTTTTTCCTCCTCGCCTTCATAAAAAATCATAACTCTTTATATTTTCATCCACAGACTAGTATGAGGGCTTTTTTTTTTGCGTGGCCAGTTTTTTGTAATAACATCACTCATTTTACTATAAAATGTAAGGCGCAACAAAAAAAAAAAAAAATATTTGTGTGGGGAAATTGATAAGAAAACCACAGTTTTGGAAGGTTTCGTTTTCATGCCATACAATTTACGCTAAAATAGACCCATTTTCTTTATTCTGTGGTTCAATACGATTAAGAGGATATCCATGATTACAAACTTTTCTATTATACCACTTAAAAAAAAATAAAATAAAAAAAGTTTAACCAAATTAGTGCATTTAAAATCCCTCTATTTTGCTGACCTACAATTTCATTTTTCCATATAAGCGGCTGTATGAGGGCAAATTTTTTGCGCCATGATATGTAATTTTTTTTATACCACATTTGCATATATAAAACTTTTAATACATTTATCAATTTTATTTGGAATAAAGTGTTATAAAAAAGCAGCAATTTTGGACTTTTTTTTTACGTTCACTGTACGGGATAATTAACATATATTTCAATAGTTTGGATATTTATGCACGCTGCAATATCAAATATGTTTATTAACATTTTTTTTTTTCCTTTTTGGGAGGAAAATGGGGAAAAACTGACAATTTACATTTTTATAGGGGCAGGGGATTTTTTAAAAAAGGTTTTACTTTTATTCTACACTTTAATAGTCCCCCCATAGGGGACTATTTATAGCAATCATTCGATTGCTAATACTGTTCAGTGCTATGTATAGGACATAGCACTGATCAGTGTTATTGGTCATCTTCTGCTCAGGTCTGCTCGATTGCAGACCAGAGCAGAAGACCCGTGGAAGGCAGCGGAGGGAGGTGAGGGGGACCTCCGGCTGCCGTTCTGGATGATTGGATCTCCACGGCAGCGCTGCGGGCGATCCAATCATCCATTTTAGTGACCGCATTGCTGCAGATGCCGTGATCTGTATTGACCACGGCATCTGAGGGGTTAATGGCGGACATCCGCACGATCACAGATGTCAGCCATTACCAGCGGGTCCCTGGCTGTTAGCAGCAGCCAGGACCTGCCGCGCATGACCAGAGCATCGCTCCGTATATGTATGTATAGGACGTAAATATACGTCCTGGCGCGTTCAGTACCACCGCACCAGGACATACATTTACGTCCTGCGTCATTAAGGGGTACTCTGGTGGAAAACTTATTTAAAAAAAAAAAAAAAAAAAAAGTTCTCCACCGGAGTACCCCTTTAAAGGTCCTGTTCGCACATCAAAAGTCCCGCTATGGCATTGTATTCAGGCAGAAGACTTTGTTAACAGGACAGCGTAAAAACTTTCACAGACATAAGCGCCGATTCCAGATAATTTATGGTGCCAAACCTTGTGATTTTTATTCATTTATTTATTTTCAGTGTGAACAAGCCCTTAGGCCCTTATGTTTTCCAATCAATGTGCCTCCAGCTGCTGCAAAACGACAACTCCCAGCATGTGCAGATGGGATGCAGCGGTGCGCCCACTACGCATATCTGCCATTTGGGAGTGTTGGATGGCAGCCATATCGATTTCCACCCAGCTTTCCCAGAAACAGATCCGAAAGTTCAAAGATTTATCAATCTTGGGTTATTTTAGGTAAATAAAAAATAAAATAAAAAATAATAATAGAAATAAATAAAAATAAATAAGAATCTGTGCAGTACATCGCGCCCACTGAGAGGCCGCAGACAGTCCTGCTGGGATTATCAACGGCATCTGTTGACTTGGGTCTCGGTTTCCATCTGTTCAGCAGACAGAACCTAATCTTGTCTGCAGATGTAGCAGAGCCGAGTTGAAGATGCTATTTTAACGCGTTATCAGGACTACACGTAACCATAAGTTAGTATGAAGACTTTACCTCTGATCTTACCCACAGATGTACACATTGATAGGAACAAGTAAGTGGCTGCCAGACAACTCAGGCAGCAGCTTATCTCTACTGCTCCATTATACCCTAGGATTCCAGCCTGCGGACTTTCCAGCTGTTGCAAAAACTACAACTCCTAGCATGCCCGGACAGCCGTTGGCTGTCCGGGCATGCTGGGAGTTGTAGTTTTGCAACAGCTGGAAGGCCACAGAATGAACACAACCGCAAATGACAAATTCAGCCCTGCTACATAAACCCTATGCTTGGGCTTCGGCCCAATAACAACGTGTCCTACCAGCGGCTTTTACTTTATCTCTTGTCCTGTGACTTCTCTCTCTCTCTTCTCACAAAAGACCTCGGTATCATTTTCCACCCCAAGAGGCGCCCCCTATTATTTTAAAGCAGAAACGCGCCGGGCTGTTCGAGGTGTGCCCTGGTAAGAACTTCAAGCTGAGGCATGTGCGGCCTCCCTCGTGCTAAATATGTGGGAGATGCGGATGCCACTGTGATTAACAACCACCACCTTAATAATGCCGTATATACTGGCCCTAAAGATGTCCTGTAAAGTGTAGTCATCTGCTCCTAGGAAAGCTGGGTGCCAACTATTCAGGCCGCACAGACCCGCGCGCCCTGCCGGGGGCCGCACAGACCCGCGCGCCCTGCCGGGGGCCGCACAGACCCGCGCGCCCTGCCGGGGGCCGCACAGACCCGCGCGCCCTGCCGGGGGCCGCACAGACCCGCGCGCCCTGCCGGGGGCCGCACAGACCCGCGCGCCCTGCCGGGGGCCGCACAGACCCGCGCGCCCTGCCGGGGGACTGCCGGGGGCCGGATAGACCCGCGCGCCCTGCCGGGGGCCGCATAGACCCGCGGGCCCTGCCGGGGGCCTACCGGGGGCCGCATAGACCCGCGCGCCCTCCCGGGGGCCGGATAGACCGTATATACTGGCCCTAAAGATGTCCTGTAAAGTGTAGTCATCTGCTCCTAGGAAAGCTGGGTGCCAACTATTCAGGCCCTGCCGGGGGCCGCACAGACCCGCGCGCCCTCCCGGGGGCCGGATAGACCCGCGCGCCCTCCCGGGGGCCGGATAGACCCGGATAGCCATGAGCTTGGAGCCTCCATATTGCCTAATGCTGAACCTTTGATATCTGCAGTGTTCCCATTAAGTGCAGACTGTTCAGACATGCTGGGAGTTATAGTTCTGCAACAGCTGGTGGCACACTGGTTGAGGGGGGGGGGGGGGGGGGGGAACTGATGTGATGTGTATATTCACACAGAGAAGATGTGTAGCAGAAATGTCTGCAATTGTCCTATTGGTGTGAATGGTTGAATTTCATGCACATAATGGAGGACACCATCCCATTTATATGAATGAAACCAGTTCCTGTAGGATGTGAATGTTCCCTAATCAAATACGTTCGGAACAACCCTATAGACTTTCAAGGGCACCGTACACAGGTCTGTCAGGAGACTGGAGAAGCTGGGTGGAGATCACATAGGCGCTGACACAACACGAAGAATAGTCATGACTCAGGACAATGCTTATCCGCTCAGCCGGCCATTACCTCCTCATTACACTGACAGCGGTTACAACCTCAAACAATAAACATCAACACTGCCATAGAAACTGCATGACAGCCAAAGAGGAAACGGGCAACCGACACATAATGCAAGAGCAGAAAAGCCTGCAGAGTATTGCACAAGGCCTCAGCGGCCACTCCAGACAAGTACAGAAAAACTGAATCAAATCTATTAAAAAACTTTTTAGGAGTAGGGAAGTGGATGGATGCCAGTGCAGCACCCCTAATGCCCATCCAAGATGAGGGAGACACATGGAATCTAGTACAGCACCCACAGCCGCCAAATCAGAAGAAGCCTGTGTAAACTAGCAGAGCATACTCCAAGGAGTAAGCACTCCGCACAGTACACCCCTAAGATGGAGGGATCCTATACAAACCAGCAACCTAGATGGAGGGGCCTACAAAAACCATGACTGCACCCCGAGCAGCAACAGACACAGAGGAAGCCTATAGGAACTAGTCCAGAACCTTACAGCTGCCATGACAGAGAAAGCCTACGCACAACGGTATTGTACCCCTAGCAGCAAAAAGATGGAGGAGGCGTATGCACAACACAGAACCCCCCCTAAGATGGAGGAAGCCTATGTACCCCAGCACTGCACCCATAAGATGGACGAGGACTATCCACACCATCACAGCACCCACTAAGATGGAGGAAGACTATGCACAATACCACAGAACCCCCCTGAAGATGGAGGAGGACCATGTGCATCAGCACAGCACCCCCTAAGTCGGAAGAAGACTATGTAGACCAGCACAGCACCCCGTAAGATGGAGGAGACCTATGTACACCAGCACAGCACCCACTAAGATGGAAGAGGACTATGTACACCAGTACAACACCCCCTAAGATGGAAGAGGACTATCCACACCAGCACAGTACCGCCTAAGAAGGAGGAAGACTATGTAGACCAGCACAGCACCCCCTAAGATGGAGGAAGCCTATGTACATGTGCACAGCGCCCCCCCCCCCCCCCTAAGATGGAGAAGGCCTATGTACACCAGTACAGCACCCACTTAGATGGAAAAAGACTATCCACACCATCACAGCACCCCCAAAGATGGAGGAAGACTATGCAGACCAGCATTGCTGAAAACACACAAAATAAGAAATCCCATTCACAACTACGTAACCTCTGAAATCCCAGGGGAACCCAGCAGAAACTCGTCGGGCTCAGTGTTTATAGAATTATATTTATAGACGAGACGGTTTGGCACAGGATCATCTGACTGGCATCATCCATCCATACAGGCCCAAAAAATGTTGGGTTGAAGACGACCCCCTATGCCTGCACTCTCATCACCTGGAAGACTATCAATACCTGTATAGACTTGATATAGGTTCTCCATATCTACATGGGGGAGGGGGAAGACCACCAGGAATGTGCGCCATCAATGCTTCGGCAGCAACTGACCCCCCCACTGTATCCACTTTGAGCTCAGAACTAAACCCATCCACGTATCACAGTGTTTCTCAACATATGTGCTTCCAGCTGTTGCAAAACTACAACTCCCAGCATGTTGGGAGTTTGTAGTTTTTGCAACAGCTGGAGGAACAGTGGTTGATATAGTGGATAGATTATATATATTTGTGAAAAAAATAAAAAATTTGTACATCAGCATTTATTAACCACTGTTCCTCCAGCTGTTGCAAAAACAACAAACTCCCAGCATGCCCGGACAGCCAACGGCTGTCCGGGCATGCTGGGAGTTGTAGTTTTGCAACAGCTGGAAGCACACTGGTTGAGAAACACTGATACGTGGATTTTATTTTCCATATAGTAAATTTGAGTAGCCGTATTAGTCCAGTGATGCAGATGGTAAATCCATGCTACACAAGCAAGAGTCTTATTGGGGGAAAAAAATAATAATAATAATAATAATAATAATAAACTATGTGAAATAAAAGTAGTAAAAAATATAACATAGTAAAAAAATTAAAAAAGTAAATAGTAAAAGAAATATATAAGTTAAGAAATCTAAAGATTAAGAAATAGTAAAAAAACATTTACAAAAAAAAATAGCAAAAAAAATTTAAGAAAAATACTAAATGAAAAATTGGCAATAGTAAAAATTAAACAAAAAGAAGAAAAAATCTATAAAAACAAAAAAAAAAAAGACATTGCGCTGCAGTAGACTACTCACAGGCAAACTTACAGCTCTACTAGTTAGTGGTGCGCTGCAATTAGGTTGAAAAAATAGACTAAAAATATAAAATCAGTAAAAAAAAAATTAAACTAAAAAAAAAATTAACAGTAAACTGAAAAAAGTCAATAAAGTAAAAAAAAACAAAAATATAAAAAACAAAAAAATAAAATGTAGGCAAGGCATAATGGGAATATAGTATAACAAAACACTGCAAAAATAAAAAATCTAAAACGTAGAAAAATGTAAACCAAACAAGACATAATAAAGGTATAAACCCCCCCCCCCCCCCCCCCCCCCCCCACGTGGTTGCGGCGCAGTTACAGCCCTACTAGTTAGCGGAGGCGCTGTCATTAGGAAGCGTTCTGATTTCACCTCAGTAAATAGGTCCCCGAGGTTTTATGAATGATGTCACCGCGGAGCCGCACGGCGCTATTAGAGTCGCCAACGCCATCTTGGGCTGATGTCACAACCGTAGCAGCAAATTAAAGAGACAACCCCAAGGCAATATACACAACGACGCATGCAACAGAGCCGGACTTGGGCCACTGTTTATCTTGATGCCTCACTGCTTACCTGCAGTCCTATGTAACGTCACAGATAACAGGCCGAGATCTGGAACCACCATGCATCACCTGTGAAGGCCTACCGATGCCTACACAATATACCAGCGTTTCCAAACCAGGGTGCCTCCAGCTGCTGCAAAACTACAACTCCCAGTTGTACTGCAGCTATACCCACCTGTTTCAGCTTTACATAGGACTGCAGCTATACACACCTACTTTAGCTTTACATAGGACTGCAGCTATACCCCCTACTTCAGCTTTACATAGAACTGCAGCTATACCCACCTGCTTTACATAGGACTGCAGCTATACCCACCTGCTTCAGCTTTACATAGGACTGCAGCTATACCCACCTGCTTCAGCTTTACTACGCATACAGTGATCGGATAACACAAGTGGTTATAGCTGCAGTCCTATGTAAAGTCAGTTGGCAGATGTAGCACAATGGAGTTCCCCTGCCACTCGGAGATTTCGTCAGGCAGCCGCCGACAAAAAAAACAGTGGTAGGACCGCGGGCACTGCGCCATCACCACTGACGGCTATGCAGAACTCGTGGCATTCCGCGCAAAGAATGAACATGTTCTTTCTTTGCGCTGAACAATTTCAGCGGTGGAATTGTCTGCCGCAGAAATTCCGAAGTGAACGGGTCTCGCGGAAGACCCATTCACACTACGGTACAGTTCACTGCGCGGAATTCTACTCGCGGAATTCCGAAGTGTGAACGTTCCCTAACTGATCACCATGTCCTGCTACATCTGAACACTGACCTTACATAGGACTGCGGCTATATACCCCTGGCATTATGTTAACAAGGGATTCATAGTAAAGCTAGTGGAGGTGGATATAGCTGCAGTCCTATGTAAAGTCAGTGCACAGAGGAAAGGCGAGGTTTCTCAACTATTTATTATGCATTTCCTGTGTTAACAGACGACAAACTCAGCTCCATCTACGCACTAAGGGGGGAGATTTATCAAAACCTCTGCTGAGGAAAAGTTGCTGAGTTGCCCATAGCAACCAATCAGATCGCTTCTTTCATTTTGCAGAGGCCTTGTTAAAAATGAAAGAAGCGATCTGATTGGCTCCTCTGGACAGGTTTTGATAAATCTCCCACAACGCTACAGATGTAACCACCGGCGTTTACCTTCATACCGTACGCATGATAAAGAAGCTGGATATAGAGGCAGTCCTATGTAAAGTAACTAGGGATGTCCCAATATTAGTTTCGGTATCGGGGCAGATACTACCCATTTGCATGGTATCGGGGACTCTTTTAATGTCGCCTGATCCCATGTCCGCTACCTGCTGCCGCTCCACTGCCCCGTTCTCCTGTCCGCATCATGGCGTCCTATGGAGGAGCATGTGACACACACGTCACTCCGCCTCCTCCCCTGCGCCCAGCGTAACGTTACGGAGGAAGCAGTGTGACGTATATGTCACATGCTCCTCCATAGGACGCCATGATGCGGACAGGAGAACGGGGCAGCGGAGCGGCAGCACCCGACAGAGGACAGCCGCAGGTGAGCTGTCTGCAAGGGGGGGGCCTACTGCTGTTTAAAGGGATTGGGGGGCTACTGTCTAAACGGGGGACCCTGCTGCTGTTTAAATGGGGGCCCACTGTCTAAAGGGGGGCTGCTACTAATGTCTACATGGGGGGGCGGCTGCCGTCTAAACGGGGGGCCCATGCTGCTGTTTAAAAGAGGGCCCACTGTCTAAAGGGGGGCTGTGGTCTACAGGGGGGCTGCTACTAGGGCTGGGCGGTATACCGGTTCATACCGAAATTTTTGTGCTGCATGATATGAATTTTAACCCATGCCGCAATACCGGTTTGGCCCCTCCCCCTCGTGAATGAATGAATCAGCCCAGCACTGCGCTGTCCCCACATCGGGGAACTAATCATATGTGACCCGCAAGCGCTGTTCTGCCCCCCCAATTAATTATATCCCAGCGCTGTCCCCATCGGGGTACTACTCACATGTCACCCGCATGCGCTGCCCTCCTCGTCCTGTTTGTTGCAGCTGCCGGCGCTGACACTATACCAGTGGTCTCCAACCTGCGGACCTCCAGATGTTGCAAAACTAAAACTCCCAGCATGCCCGGACAGCCGTAGGCTGTCCGGGCATGCTGGGAGTTGTAGTTTTTCAACATCTGGAGGTCTGCAGGTTGGAGACCACTGCTCTATACTGTGCGGTATCCCTATGCCCGGGCTGCAAAAAACAAACAAAAAAAACTAACTCACCTCCCGTTGGTCCGGTACCAGCCTCACTTGTTTCCTGGGGACGGGAACGTCGGAGAACCGTCAGCCTATCACCGGCCGCAACGATGTTCTGCCTCGGCCGGAGATAGGCTGAGCCCACTGTCATTTAAGAAGCCAGCATCTTACATGACGAGGCGGAACATCGCTGTGGCCGGTGATAGGCTGACGGTTCTCCGACGTTCCCGTCCCCAGCGTAAGGCCGACGTAGGTGCGTTAAAGTTTTTTTTTTTTTTTTTTTTTTTTTTATCTTTTGCAGCCCAGGTATAGGGATACCGCACAGTATAGAGTGTCAGCGCCGGCGGCCGTAACAAACAGGACGAGGAGGGCAGCGCATGCGGGTGATATGTGAGTATTTATCCCCGATGGGGATGTGGGCTGATAATATGGGGGGGGGGGGCTAGGAAATACCGTCATATACTGTAGAACCGCAAAAAGTAAAAAAAAATACCGTGATACACACATTTGGTCATACCGCCCAGCCCTAGCTGCTACTAATGTCTGAAGGGGGATACTACCTACTATTAAAGACAATCTTACAGCAGAGTCACCTGCACTAACTTGAATTTATAGGTAGATAGGTCAGGTGACCCGGTTTCTTTCGCTGCTCACCATGTGGTCATCGGTCTCATCGTCAATGCAAATTCCCTGTTCTGTCCAATGGAGAAGAGAGAAATCTTGTCTCATACTACAGCAGCCGCCTCCATTGTACACAACAAGGACCCACATATCATACGGTAAACAGCGCCAGAAACCGGGTCACCCTGGGGTCAGATTCCCTTTAAAATATAAGTACTCGTACTTGGTATCGGCGAGTACTAGAATTAAAGTATCGGTACTCGTACTCGGTCTTTAAAAAAAAAAATTAAAAAAATAAATATGGTATCGGGACTTCTTTAAAAGTAACAAAAAACCACATACCGTATTTTTCGCCGTATAAGAAAGTTGATACGTCTTATACGGCGAATACCTGCGGCCATCAACGGCGTGCGTAGCGACCTGATGACGGCGACGGAGAGCGTGGATCCTGGGGAAGACTACGTCCAAAGCGTCGGGGACACCACGGGGACGCGGTCGCGGTCCGGAGCGGCGGGGACACGTGAGTATTACCTCCTATACCAGTGGTCTTCAACCTGCGGACCTCCAGATGTTGCAAAACTACAACTCCCAGCATGCCCGGACAGTCGTTGCATCAGTTTTCATCCGCATCCGACTTTGCACGATTTTTTGTCCAAATTCAAAATCGGATTTTTTTTATTATTGATGTCTATGTAAATCGCATGGAATCGTGTGACTGTGCGATTGTATCAGATTAATCGCACATTAATTTTTCTTTGTACTTATGCGCAGTAGACTTCAAAAACACATACACTTCAAATATATAAAACTTTATTGCCATTGGCATACATATTGATTTTTAAAAACCGGATCAGATTTTTATTGAAAATCGGATGGAATTTTTCATCTGTACAATTTTTGGATACGATTTTAACCCCTTAAGGACCAAGCCCATTTTCACCTTAAGGACACAGCCAATTTTTGCATTTTCGTTTTTTTCCTCCTCGCCTTCTAAAATCCGTAACTCATATTTCATATTTCCATCTACAGACCCATATAAGGGCTTGTTTTTTTGCGTGACCAAGTGTACTTTGTAATGAAACATCTGATTTTACCATAAAATGTACGGCAAACCCAAAAAAAAAAAAAAATGATTTTTTAGGGAGGAAATTTTAATGAAAACCACAATTTTTTTGAGGGTTTCGTTTTCACACAATTTACGGTAAAAATGACGTGTGTTCTTTATTCTGTGGGTCAATAGGATTAAAATGATACCCATGGCTAGATACTTTTATATTTTTGTACCGCTAAAAAAAAAAAAAAAAAAATAAACACGAAAACTTTTTGTATAAAATCAGTCATCTAAAATCGCCCTATTTTGACCATCTATTACTTTCATTTTTCTGTATATAGGGCGCTATGAGGGCTAATTTTTTGCGCCGTCATCTGAACTTTTTATTGATACCACATTTGCATATATAAAACTTTTATATCATTTTTTTATAAAATTTTTTTTTAATAAAAATGTGAAAAAAAGCAGCATTTTTGGACTTTTAAACATTTTTTACATTTACGCCATTCACCGTACAGGATCATAAACATTATATTTTGATAGTTCGGACATTTACGCATGCGGTGATATCAAATATGTTTATAAAAAAAATTTAATTTACGTTTTTTGGGGGGGTAAAATGGGAAAGACTGACAATTTTTATTTTCTTTGGAGGAGGGGATATATTTTATATAAAAAAAAATTTGCTTTTTTTTATTTTTAATTTTTTTAATTTTATTTTTTTATATTTTATTTATTTTTATTTATTGACATTTTTTTTATTTTTTATTTTTTTTAACACTTTTTATGTCTCCATAGGGGACTATTTGATTGCTAATACTGTTCAGTGCTATGCATAGGACATAGCACTGATCAGTATTATCGGCTGTCTTCTGCTCTGCTCGATCTCAGACCAGAGCAGAAGATGCCGGGAGACGTCCGGAGCCAGGTTCGGAGACCTCCGGCCCGCCATTACAGATGATCAGATCGCACGGCATCTGAGGGGTTAATGGGCCTGGCAGAAATCAGTGCGATCGCGGATGTCGGCCATTACCGGCGGGTCCCCGGCTGCTGATAGCAGCCGGAACCTGCCGTGTATGACGCGAGCACCGCTCCAATGCTCGCGGTCATACACAGGACGTAAATGTATGTCCTGGTGCGGGAAGTACCGCCAAACCAGGACGTACATTTACGCCTGAGGTCGTTAAGGGGTTAAACCGGATAGCAAAGAAATTTTTACATACGATTGTATACGATTTTTTGCAACACGATTTCGTCCGATAATCGGATGGTTAAATCGTGATGTCAACCTAGCCTTAGTTTAGGATGCAGCCTTCAGCTGTCGGGGCATGCTGGGAGTTGTAGTCTTGCAATGGTTGGGAAACCCTGTACCATGTTAACTTACCAGATCACACGTGGGATATAGTGACGCATTGGAGCTGAAATGGTGCGGCACGACTGTATTGTGGTTTTACGGGATCACATTTCAGCCTCAAAGCGTGAAACGACAGTTTCCGCTCTGCTACATCTGTCCAGAGACGACCATTGTGCCGAATCTGCACACGCTCTAAGACGAGAACAAGTGCGGGACGGTCGCCATGAATGAACTCCGCGCCTGCAGGGAGTTTAACTGAGTCTTAAAGGGACGACGCGTACACGAGGCACAAGGAGGGGGCGACTGCATTTAACTGTTGCAAAAACTACAACTCCCAGCAGCAACCTGTCGCTTTACAGTAGTTGCAAAACTGCAACTCCCAGCATGCCCTGACAGCCTCCGGCTGTCAGGGCATGCTGGGAGTTGCAGTTTTGCAACTACTGTAAAGCGACAGGTTGCTGCTCTAGAACACACTTTAGTTACTATGTAATCTAGACTGATACTGCAGAATCCAAGTGCCCACGAACCCTCCAGAGAATTACATATGTTTGTTCTAGAACCATAAGGGCCGAAAATTATTCTAGATTACCAGATCCTTAGCAAAATCTATAATAAAATAAAATGCCCACCCTGTTCTGGAATTATTAGTATTGCCCCCCCGTTTGAGACCTCCAGATCATTAACATAGCCTGCCATACTAATGCAAGCCCAGTTCTAGAG
The DNA here is from genome assembly GCF_029499605.1 of Hyla sarda. Taxonomy (NCBI): domain Eukaryota; kingdom Metazoa; phylum Chordata; class Amphibia; order Anura; family Hylidae; genus Hyla; species Hyla sarda. The sequence goes on from NC_079193.1 coordinate 18,829,851, forward strand.
TACAAGTATCGATATGTGTTCTAGACCACCAGATCCTAATTGCAAGCCCAGTTCTAGAGTTACAAGTATCAATACATGTTCTAGACCACAGATTCTAACGCAAGCTCTGTACTAGAACTACAATATCCAGCCCTTCTGTACCCAAGTAAAGCTTTACATAAAATGTGCAAACATGGTTCTAGAACTACAACTGCCAGCACCTGCTCTAGACCTTTAGGTCCTCAAACTATGCTTATTACTAATGGAAACTCCAGATCGGAAACTTCTGGTTCCAGAACACCATGGGGCAAGCACTTGTTCTAGACCAACAGAAAAATCTAACAATACTTTCGCAGACTCAGACCTACAAGTATCGATGCTTGTTCTAGATTGTCAGATCCTTAGTCTTAATTTGCAAATGTACATCTAGCTCTAGAACTACAAGTGACAGTACCAGAACTTCAGATGCACCGAATAGGTCTATATTACTAATGTAAACACAGTTGTAGAACTAAAAGGGCGAGCACTTGTTCTAGGCGTCCACATCACCATCCGAATCTGACATTAGAAATGCAGACTCCATTCTAGACCTTGAAGTACCAGGACCACTAGATCCCTAGCAAAGTCTCACCTTACTTGTGCAAGTATTGTTCCAGAACTGTAGGTGCAAGCAGTTGTTCTAGACCACCAGATCCCCATGATAGCCTTTTTTTTTTTTTTAACAAATGCAAGTACTTTGAGAACTACAAGTGCCAGCAGCTCTAGATTCCAAGCAGAGCTCTAAATTACAATTTCAAACACCATTCTAGAACTTTAAGTGCCATCACCTTTTCTAGACCTCCAGTTCCTCAGAAAGTGCTTGCATTACTTACATATAAGGTCAAAAAAAGTTAAAAGCACTTGGTCTAGACCAGATTTCCCAACCAAAGCGCCTCCAGCTGTTGCAAAACTACAACTCCCAGCATTCCCGGACAGCCAACGGCATGCTGGGAGTTGTAGTTTTGCGACAGCTGAGGCACCCTGGTGCGAAAACACTGATCTAGACCCTTGGATCCTTATATAAAAAGCTCAAAATTTCAAATGCACGCCCTGTTCCGGAACTACAAACACCAGCACCTGCTCTAGACCTTCACATCACTAATGCAAACTCAGTTCTAGAACTACAAGTTCAAGACTGTCCTGGACCAGCATCCTCAGTAAAGCCTTAGGTTACTAACGCAATCCCTGCTCTAGAACTGCAAGTGCCAGCACCTCTACATCCCCAACCTAGATCTACTGTACATCTATAGATCAACCTAGATCTACTGTACTAATGCAAGCACTGTGTCTAGAACCATAAGTGCATCTGTTTTAATCTCCAGATCCCCTTACATCAGTGTTTCCCAACCAAGGTGCCTCCAGCTGCTGCAAAACTACAACTCCCAGCATGCTGTGAGTGGGGTATTAAGTAGGAGGGACCCTTATACCCATGGAGAAGGAAAACCATTCACTAGATCAGTGTTTCCCAACCAGGGTGCCTCCAGCTGTTGCAAAACCACAACTCCCAGCATGCCCAGACAAGCCTTTGGCTGTCTGGGCATGCTGAGAGTTGTAGTTCTGCATCTGCTGGAGGTACCCCAGTTGGGAAACACTGCCGTACAAGTCTTGTTCTAGATCAGGGTTTCCCAAACAGGGTGCCTCCAGCTGCTGCGAGCCTGAGGGGGGCTATTAAGTAGGAGGGACCCTTCTACCCATGCAAAAGAGAAGGAAAACCATTCACTAGATCAGTGTTTCCCAAGCAGGGTGCCTCCAGCTGTTGCAAAACTACAACTCCAAGCATGCCCAGACAGCCGAAGGCTGTCTGGGCATGCTTGGAGTTGTAGTTTTGCAACAGCTGGAGGCACCCTGCTTGGGAAACACTGCCTTACATGTACAAATCTTGTTCTAGATCATCGTTTTCCAACCAGGGAGCCTCCAGCTGTTGCAAAACTTCAACTCCCAGCATCCCTGGACAGCCAAAGGCTGTTTAGGCATAGTGGAAGTTGTAGTTTTGCAACAGCTGGAGGCACGATGGTAGGGAAACACTGATCTAGATCTAGTACCTGACCTTGACCTAGAAAGGTTGAAGCATCCACTCCAGACACCATTAGATTTTAGGATTGCTCTAGAACAGTGCTCTCCAAACAGTGGGCCCCCCCCAAACGTTGCACAACTACAACTCCCAGCGTGAGCTGTCTGTGCATGCTGGGAGTTGTAGTTTCACAACAGCTGGATGTCCACTGCTCTAGAACCTCATGTGGCAGCACCTGCTCTGGAACCCGGAAGCTCCACACCCCCTGCTCTAGAACCAAAAGTTGTAAAGTGTCATCTGTGTCCTGTAACTTGAAGTTGTGGCAGGGCTAGCACTACTCCCAGCATGCTGTGCAGGCTCCCCGGTGCATGCTGGGCGTTGTAGTGCCCCTGTAGACGTGTGCCGGGCGCCATGCTGCCCTCACCTCTGCTCCCGGGGGACGCCGCGTTCCTCCTGTCCGGGGATGTGCTTCTCCTCCTGCGGGTCCTGGCCGCCTCGGGGCTGCTGTGAGGCTGCGGGAGCAGCGGAGAGGGCGGGGAAGGACTCGGGGGCCCCGGTTCGGTATTGCTCCCCACGGAGGCGGACGGGGAGCGGCTGGGGCTGCTGTGCAGGAGCTGGTAGGGCACGGTGGCCCGGATGGGCTGCAGGAGGCGGGCTGAGCCGTTCGGAGGGGAGACGGAGCCGCGCTTCACTCGGGGGTGAGTGGAAGACATGACGGCGGCGAGATGCGCGGTCTCCCCCGCCACCGCCGGTGACGCAGCTCCTCCACTGCCCCCGAATGGCCGGAGACTGTCACACAGCGGAGAGAAGGAAGGGGGCGGAGCTCTGGGCGGCAGGCGGCGCGTCATAACCAATGGGAGGGCGGAATCACAGCCTGACGTAGGGGGCTCGGCCAATGAGAGGCGGGGAGGGGCGGGGCCACGTGGAGATTGTAGCGCAAAATAGTTCAATGACGTCAGCAAAGTAAGCAGGAGGTTTAATACACGCGTATACTACATATAGTATAATATACAGTATAATAGTATAATACAGTATAATACACACTACATATAGTATAATATACAGTATAATACCACACTACATATAGTATAATATACAGTATAATACCACACTACACATATAGTATAATATACAGTATAATACCACACTACACATATAGTATAATATACAGTATAATACCACACTACACATATAGTATAATATACAGTATAATACCACACTACACATATAGTATAATATACAGTATAATACCACACTACATATAGTATAATATACAGTATAATACCACACTACACATATAGTATAATATACAGTATAATACCACACTACATATAGTATAATATACAGTATAATACACACTACATATAGTATAATATACAGTATAATACACACTACATATAGTATAATATACAGTATAATACCACACTACATATAGCACATATAGTATAATACCACACTACATATATAGTATAATATACAGTATAATACCACACTACATATAGCACATATAGTATAATATACAGTATAATACCACACTACATATAGTATAATATACAGTATAATACACACTACATATAGTATAATATACAGTATAATACACACTACATATAGTATAATATACACTATAATACCACACTACATATAGTATAATATACAGTATAATACACACTACATATAGTATAATAGTATAATATACAGTATAATACACACTACATATAGTATAATATACAGTATAATAGTATAATATACAGTATAATACCACACTACACATATAGTATAATATACAGTATAATACCACACTACATATAGTATAATATACAGTATAATACCACACTACACATATAGTATAATATACAGTATAATACCACACTACACATATAGTATAATATACAGTATAATACCACACTACATATAGTATAATATACAGTATAATACCACACTACACATATAGTATAATATACAGTATAATACCACACTACACATATAGTATAATATACAGTATAATAGTATAATACAGTATAATACACACTACATATAGTATAATATACAGTATAATAGTATAATACAGTATAATACACACTACATATAGTATAATATACAGTATAATACCACACTACATATAGTATAATATACAGTATAATACCACACTACACATATAGTATAATATACAGTATAATACCACACTACACATATAGTATAATATACAGTATAATACCACACTACACATATAGTATAATATACAGTATAATACCACACTACACATATAGTATAATATACAGTATAATACCACACTACATATAGTATAATATACAGTATAATACCACACTACACATATAGTATAATATACAGTATAATACCACACTACATATAGTATAATATACAGTATAATACACACTACATATAGTATAATATACAGTATAATACACACTACATATAGTATAATATACAGTATAATACCACACTACATATAGCACATATAGTATAATACCACACTACATATATAGTATAATATACAGTATAATACCACACTACATATAGCACATATAGTATAATATACAGTATAATACCACACTACATATAGTATAATATACAGTATAATACACACTACATATAGTATAATATACAGTATAATACACACTACATATAGTATAATATACACTATAATACCACACTACATATAGTATAATATACAGTATAATACACACTACATATAGTATAATAGTATAATATACAGTATAATACACACTACATATAGTATAATATACAGTATAATAGTATAATATACAGTATAATACCACACTACACATATAGTATAATATACAGTATAATACCACACTACATATAGTATAATATACAGTATAATACCACACTACACATATAGTATAATATACAGTATAATACCACACTACACATATAGTATAATATACAGTATAATACCACACTACATATAGTATAATATACAGTATAATACCACACTACACATATAGTATAATATACAGTATAATACCACACTACACATATAGTATAATATACAGTATAATACCACACTACATATAGTATAATATACAGTATAATACCACACTACACATATAGTATAATATACAGTATAATACCACACTACACATATAGTATAATATACAGTATAATACCACACTACATATAGTATAATATACAGTATAATACACACTACATATAGTATAATATACAGTATAATACCACACTACATATAGTATAATATACAATATAATACCACACTACATATAGTATAATATACAGTATAATACACACTACATATAGTATAATATACAGTATAATACCACACTACACATATAGTATAATATACAGTATAATACCACACTACATATAGTATAATATACAGTATAATACCACACTACACATATAGTATAATATACAGTATAATACACACTACATATAGTATAATATACAGTATAATACACACTACATATAGTATAATATACAGTATAATACCACACTAGATATAGTATAATATACAGTATAATACCACACTACATATAGTATATACAGTATAATACACACTACATATAGTATAATATACAGTATAATACACACTACATATAGTATAATATACAGTATAATACACACTACATATAGTATAATATCACATTACATATTGTATAATATACAGTACAATACCACACTACATATAGTATAATATACAGTATAATACCACACTACATATAGTATAATATACAGTATAATACACACTACATATAGTATAATATACAGTATAATACACACTACATATAGTATAATATACAATATAATACCTCACTACATATAGTATAATATACAGTATAATACCACACTACACATATAGTATAATATACAGTATAATATCACACTACATATAGTATAATATACAGTATAATACCACACTACACATATAGTATAATATACAGTATAATACACACTACATATAGTATAATATACAGTATAATACACACTACATATAGTATAATATACAGTATAATACACACTACATATAGTATAATATACAGTATAATACCACACTACACATATAGTATAATATACAGTATAATATCACACTACATATAGTATAATATACAGTATAATACCACACTACATATAGTATAATATACAGTATAATACCACACTACACATATAGTATAATATACAGTATAATATCACACTACATATAGTATAATATACAGTATAATACCACACTACATATAGTATAATATACAGTATAATATCACACTACATATAGTATAATATACAGTATAATACACACTACATATAGTATAATATACAGTATAATACCACACTAGATATAGTATAATATACAGTATAATACCACACTACATATAGTATATACAGTATAATACACACTACATATAGTATAATATCACATTACATATTGTATAATATACAGTATAATACCACACTACATATAGTATAATATACAGTATAATACACACTACATATAGTATAATATACAGTATAATACACACTACATATAGTATAATATACAGTATAATACCACACTACATATAGTATAATATACAGTATAATACACACTACATATAGTATAATATACAGTATAATACACACTACATATAGTATAATATACAGTATAATACCACACTACATATAGTATAATATACAGTATAATACACACTACATATAGTATAATATACAGTATAATACACACTACATATAGTATAATATACAGTATAATACCACACTACATATAGTATAATATACAGTATAATACCACACTACATATAGTATAATATACAGTATAATACACACTACATATAGTATAATATACAGTATAATACACACTACATATAGTATAATATACAGTATAATACACACTACATATAGTATAATATACAGTATAATACACATTACATATAGTATAATATACAGTATAATACACACTACATATAGTATAATATACAGTATAATACCACACTACACATATAGTATAATATACAGTATAATACACACTACATATAGTATAATATACAATATAATACCACACTACATATAGTATAATATACAGTATAATACCACACTACACATATAGTATAATATACAGTATAATATCACACTACATATAGTATAATATACAGTATAATACCACACTACACATATAGTATAATATACAGTATAATACACACTACATATAGTATAATATACAGTATAATACACACTACATATAGTATAATATACAGTATAATACCACACTAGATATAGTATAATATACAGTATAATACCACACTACATATAGTATATACAGTATAATACACACTAGATATAGTATAATATCACATTACATATTGTATAATATACAGTATAATACCACACTACATATAGTATAATATACAGTATAATACACACTACATATAGTATAATATACAGTATAATACACACTACATATAGTATAATATACAGTATAATACCACACTACATATAGTATAATATACAGTATAATACACACTACATATAGTATAATATACAGTATAATACACACTACATATAGTATAATATACAGTATAATACCACACTACATATAGTATAATATACAGTATAATACACACTACATATAGTATAATATACAGTATAATACACACTACATATAGTATAATATACAGTATAATACCACACTACATATAGTATAACATACAGTATAATACCACACTACATATAGTATAACATACAGTATAATACACACTACATATAGTATAATATACAGTATAATACCACACTACATATAGTATAATATACAGTATAATACACACTACATATAGTATAATATACAGTATAATACACACTACATATAGTATAATATCACATTACATATAGTATAATATACAGTATAATACCACACTACATATAGTATATACAGTATAATACACACTACATATAGTATATTATACAGTATAATACACACTACATATAGTATAATATACAGTATAACACCACACTACATATAGCATATATAGTATAATATACAGTATAATACCACACTACATATAGTACAATATACAGTATAATACCACACTACATTTAGTATAATATACAGTATAATACACACTACATATAGTACAATATAAAGTATAACACACACGAAGAACACAAATAGTATAATATACAGTTTAATACCACATGAATAGGATATATAGTATTATATACAGTATAATGCAATACAAATAGCACATATAGTATAATATACAGTATAATACCACATGTATAACACATATAGTACAATATACAGTATAATACACACACATATAGCACATATAGTACAATATACAGTATAACACTCGATTGACACATATAGTATAATATACAGTTTAATACCACATGAATAGCATATATAGTATAATATACAGTATAATACCATACAAATAGCACATATAGTATAATATACAGTATAATACCACATGTATAACACATATAGTATAATATACAGTATAATACCACACATATAACACATATAGTACAATATACAGTATAATACACACACATATAGCACATATAGTATAATATACAGTATAACACGCGATTGACACATATAGTATAATATACAGTTTAATACCACATGAATAGCATATATAGTATAATATACAGTATAATACCATACAAATAGCACATATAGTATAATATACAGTATAATACCACATGTATAACACATATAGTATAATATACAGTATAATAGTATAATATACAGTATAATACCACACTACATATAGTATAATATACAGTATAATACCACACGTATAACACATATAGTACAATATACAGTATAATACACACACATATAGCACATATAGTATAATATACAGTATAATACACACACATATAGCATATATAGTATACAGAGTGTAATATAAAGTAGAATATGGCCTCATTATAGTGTATATATAACATGGCTTGATCATAGTGTACAGAATATTATATATACCATGTCCTGCTCATACTATATACAATATTATTTATACCATGTCCTGTTCATACTATACACAATATTATATATACCATGTCCTGTTCATACTATACACAATATTATATATACCATGTCCTGCTCATACTTATACTATACACAATATTATATATACCATGTCCTGCTTATACTATACACAATATTATATATACACACCATGGGGAAGATTTATCAAAACCTGTCCAGAGGAAAAGTTCTCCAGTTGCCCATAACAACCAATCAGATCGCTTCTTTCATTTTTCACAGGCCTCTCTAAAATTGTTGGAAGCGAGCTGATTGGTTGCTATGGGCAACTGCACCACTCTTCCTGTGCACAGGTTTTGATACATCTCCCCCATGTCCTGATTATACTATACACAATATTACATATATCATGTCCTGCTTATACTATATACAATATTACATATAACATGTCCTGCTTATACTATACACAATATTACATATAACATGTCCTGCTTATACTATATACAATATTACATATAACATGTCCTGCTTATACTATATACAATATTACATATAACATGTCCTGCTTATACTATATACAATATTACATATATCATGTCCTGCTTATACTATACACAATATTACATATAACATGTCCTGCTTATACTATACACAATATTACATATATCATGTCCTGCTTATACTATACACAATATTACATATAACATGTCCTGCTTATACTATATACAATATTACATATAACATGTCCTGCTTATACTATATACAATATTACATATAACATGTCCTGCTTATACTATACACAATATTACATATATCATGTCCTGCTTATACTATATACAATATTACATATATCATGTCCTGCTTATACTATATACAATATTACATATAACATGTCCTGCTTATACTATATACAATATTACATATAACATGTCCTGCTTATACTATATACAATATTACATATAACATGTCCTGCTTATACTATACACAATATTACATATAACATGTCCTGCTTATACTATATACAATATTACATATAACATGTCCTGCTTATACTATATACAATATTACATATATCATGTCCTGCTTATCCTATATACAATATTACATATAACATGTCCTGCTTATACTATACACAATATTACATATATCATGTCCTGCTTATACTATATACAATATTACATATATCATGTCCTGCTTATACTATACACAATATTACATATAACATGTCCTGCTTATACTATACACAATATTACATATAACATGTCCTGCTTATACTATATACAATATTACATATAACATGTCCTGCTTATACTATATACAATATTACATATATCATGTCCTGCTTATACTATACACAATATCACATATAACATGTCCTGCTTATACTGTACACAATATTACATATAACATGTCCTGCTTATACTATACACAAGATTGCATATAACATGTCCTGCTTATACTATACACAATATTACATATAACATATCCTGCTTATACTATATACAATATTACATATATCATGTCCTGCTTATACTATACACACATTACATATACCATGTCCTGCTTATACTATACACAATATTACATATACCATGTCCTGCTTATACTATATACAATATTACATATAACATCTCCTGCTTATACTATATACAATATAACATATATCATGTCCTGCTTATACTATATACAATATTACATATAACATGTCCTGCTTATACTATATACAATATTACATATAACATGTCCTGCTTATACTATACACAATATTACATATAACATGTCCTGCTTAAACTATATACAAAATTACATATAACATGTCCTGCTTATACTGTACACAATATTACATATAACATGTCCTGCTTATACTATATACAATATTACATATATCATGTCCTGCTCATACTTAAACTATACACAATATTATATATACCATGTCCTGTTCATACTATACACAATATTATATATAACATGTCCTGCTCATACTATACACAATATTATATATAACATGTCCTGCTTATACTATACTCAATATTACATATATCATATCCTGCTTATACTATACACAATAATACATATACCATGTCCTGCTTATACTATACACAATATTACTGTTACGCCGAGCGCTCCGGGGCCCCGCTCCTCCCTGGAGTGCTCACAGCGTTCTCCTGTTCGCAGCGCCCCGGTCAGACCTGCTGACCGGGTGCGCTGCGATAATGTCCCCAACCGGGATGCGATTCGCGATGCGGGACGCGCCCGCTCGCGGTGCGCATCCCGACCCGCTTACCAGACTCGCTCCCCGTCTGTGCTGTCCCGGCGCGCGCAGCCCCGCTCCCTAGTGCGCGCGCGCCGGTTCTTTGCGATTTAAAGGGCCGGTGCGCCACTGATTGGCGCATGGTTTTTAATTAGTGTGTTCACCTGTGCACTTCCCTATATTGCCTCACTTCCCCTGCACTTCCTTGCTGGATCTTGTTGCCATTGTGCCAGTGAAAGCGTTCCTTGTGTATCCCAAGCCAGTGTTCCAGACCTCTTGCCGTTGCCCCTTACTACGATCCTTGCTGCCTGCCCTGACCTTCTGCTACGTCCGACCTTGCTCTTGTCTAATCCCTTGTACCGCGCCTATCTCAGCAGTCAGCTGTTGCCGGTGGATACGACCTGGTTGCTACCGCCGCTGCAAGACCATCCCGCTTTGCGGCGGGCTCTGGTGAAAACCAGTAGCAACTTAGAACCGGTACACCGACACGGTCCACGCCAATCCCTCTCTGACACAGAGGATCCAACTCCAGCCTGCCGAATCCTGACAGTAGATCCGGCCATGGATCCCGCTGAGGTCCCGCTGCCAGTTGTCGCTGACCTTACCACGGTGGTCGCCCAGCAGTCGCAACAGATAGCGCAACAAGGCCACCAGCTGTCTCAACTGACTGTTATGCTACAACAGCTTCTACCACAGCTACAGCAACCATCTCCTTCGCCAGCTCCTGCACCTCCTCCGCAGCGAGTGGCCGCATCCAGCCTCCGTTTATCATTGCCGGACAAGTTTGATGGGGACTCTAAACTTTGCCGTAGTTTTCTCTCGCAATGTTCCCTGCATTTGGAGATGATGTCGGACCAATTTCCAACTGAAAGGTCAAAGGTGGCTTTCGTGGTCAGTCTTCTGTCTGGGAAAGCCCTATCATGGGCCACACCGCTCTGGGACTGCAATGATCCTGTCACTGCCTCTGTACACTCTTTCTTCACGGAGATTCGAAGTGTCTTCGAGGAACCAGCCTGAGCCTCTTCTGCCGAGAATGCCCTGCTGAACCTGGTCCAGGGTAATTCTTCAGTAGGCGAGGAAGCCATCCAATTTCGTACTCTCGCCTCCGAATTGTCCTGGAATAACGAGGCCCTTTGCGCGACCTTCAAAAAAGGCCTATCCAGTAACATTAAAGATGTACTGGCCGCACGAGAAATCCCTGCTAACCTGCATGAACTTATTCATCTGGCCACCCGCATTGACATGCGTTTTTCCGAAACACGTCAGGAGCTCCGCCAGGATATGGACTTTGTTCGCACGAGGCGGTTGCTCTCCCCGGCTCCTCTCTTCTCTGGTCCGCTGCAATCTGTTCCTGTGCCTTCCGCCGTGGAGGCTATGCAAGTAGACCGGTCTCGCCTGACACCTCAAGAGAGGACACGCCGCCGCAATGAGAACCTATGCCTGTACTGTGCCAGTACCGAACACTTCTTGAAGGATTGTCCTATCCGACCTCCACGTCAGGAAAGACGCACTCCGATTCCGCACAAAGGTGAGACAGCTCTAGGTGTGAACTCTGCTTCTCCACGTCTTACTGTGCCTGTGCGGATTTCTTCTTCTACCTTCTCCTTCTCAGCTGTGGCCTTCTTGGATTCCAGATCTGCAGGAAATTTTATTTTGGCCTCTTTCGTTAACAGGTTCAACATCCCAGTGACCAGTCTCGCCAGACCTCTCTACATCGCCTCTGTTAATGGTGAAAGATTGGACTGTACTGTACGTTACAGCACAGAACCCCTCTTAATGTGCATTGGACCGCATCACAAAAAGATTGAATTTCTGGTACTTTCTAACTGCACCTCTGAAATTCTTCTTGGACTACCTTGGCTACAACGCCATTCCCCTACCCTTGACTGGACCACCGGGGAAATCAAGAACTGGGGTACTTCTTGCCACAAAAAATGCCTTATGTCTGTTCCCAGTCCTGCCAGTCAAAACCCTATGGCTCCTCCGATACCAGGTCTCCCCAATTCCTATCTGGACTATGCTGATGTTTTTTGCAAAAAACAAGTAGAGACTTTGCCTCCTCACAGGCCTTATGACTGTCCTATTGATCTCCTCCCTGGTACTACTCCACCCCGGGGCAGAATCTATCCTCTGTCTGCTCCGGAAACACAAGCCATGACGGAGTACATGCAAGAAAATTTAAAAAGGGGATTTATCCGCAAGTCTTCCTCCCCTGCAGGAGCAGGGTTCTTCTTTGTCTCCAAAAAAGACGGTTCCTCACGCCCTTGCATTGATTACCGCGGTCTTAATAAAATCACTATAAAAAACCGCTATCCCCTGCCTCTTATCTCGGAACTCTTTGACCGCCTACGTGGCGCCAACATCTTTACCAAATTGGATTTAAGAGGTGCATATAATCTCATCCGCATCAGGGAGGGGGACGAGTGGAAGACCGCGTTTAACACCAGAGATGGACACTTTGAATATCTGGTTATGCCCTTTGGGCTTTGCAACGCCCCTGCTGTCTTCCAGGACTTTGTAAATGACATTTTTCGTGATTTATTATATACCTGTGTTGTGGTCTACCTGGACGATATTTTGATTTTTTCTTCTAACCTAGAAGAACACCGCCGGCATGTCCGCATGGTTCTTCAGAGACTTCGGGACAATCAGTTATATGCCAAGATGGAGAAATGTCTCTTTGAATGCCAATCTCTTCCCTTCCTAGGATATTTAGTCTCTGGCCAGGGACTCCAAATGGACCCAGATAAACTATCAGCCGTGTTGGATTGGCCTCTGAAATGGAAGCCTCCCTGCAACTCATTATTCCTCCTGACTGTCTGATCTCTGCTTCCCCAGCTTCCATCAGACAAACTCCTCCTGGAAAGACCTTCGTCCCTCCACGCCAGCGCCTCAGGATTCTCAGGTGGGGAAACTCCTCACACCTCGCCGGCCATGCTGGCGTCAAAAAATCCATCCAGCTCATCTCTCGTTTTTATTGGTGGCCTACCCTGGAAGCAGATGTTGCTGATTTTGTTCGGGCTTGTACAGTCTGTGCCCGGGACAAGACTCCTCACCAGAAGCCTGCCGGTCTCCTTCATCCTCTGCCTGTTCCTGAGCTACCATGGTCTCAGATTGCTATGGACTTTATTACAGACTTACCTTTATCCCATGGCAACGCAGTTATTTGGGTGGTCGTTGATTGTTTCTCCAAGATGGCACATTTTATTCCTCTTCCAGGTCTTCCTTCTGCGCCACAGTTGGCGAAACAATTTTTTGTGCACATTTTTCGCCTTCACGGGCTTCCTACGCATATCGTCTCGGATAGAGGCGTTCAATTTGTGTCGAAATTCTGGAGGGCCCTCTGTAATCAGCTTAAAATCAAATTAAACTTCTCGTCTTCCTATCATCCCCAATCCAATGGGCAAGTGGAGAGAGTTTATCAGGTTCTTGGTGACTATTTGCAACATTTAGTTTCCTCCCGCCAGGATGATTGGGCCGATCTCCTACCATGGGCCGAATTCTCGTACAATTTCAAAGTCTCTGAGTCCTCCGCTAAATCCCCATTCTTTGTGGTGTACGGCCATCACCCTCTTCCCCCCCTCCCCACTCCCATGCCTTCTGGTTTGCCCGCTGTTGATGAGGTGACTCGGGACTTCTCCACCATCTGGAAAGAGACTCAAAAATCTCTCATACAGGCCTCATCCCGGATGAAGAAACATGCTGACAAAAAAAGAAGAACTCCTCCTGTCTTTTCTCCTGGAGACAAAGTGTGGCTCTCCGCCAAGTATATCCGCTTCCGTGTCCCCAGTTATAAACTGGGACCACCTTATCTTGGACCTTTTAAAATCAAATGCCAAATCAACCCTGTCTCCTACAAACTCCTTCTTCCTCCTTCTCTCCGTATTCCCAATGCTTTTCATGTCTCTTTCCTTAAACCACTTATCCTTAACCGCTTCTCTCCTAAGGTTGTTGCTCCTACTCCTGTCTCCGGGTCCTCAGACATCTTCTCGGTTAAAGAAATTCTGGCATCCAAGACGGTCAGAGGTAAAAAAAAAATTTCTTGTAGATTGGGAGAATTGCGGCCCGGAGGAAAGTCATGGGAACCCGAAGATAACATCCTTGACAAGGACCTTATCTACAAATTTTCAGGTTCTAAAAAGAGGGGGAGACCCAAGGGGGGGGGGGTACTGTTACGCTGAGCGCTCCGGGGCCCCGCTCCTCCCCGGAGCGCTCACAGCGTTCTCCTGTTCGCAGCGCCCCGGTCAGACCCGCTGACCGGGTGCGCTGCGAAAATGTCCCTAACCGGGATGCGCTTCGCGATGCGGGACGCGCCTGCTCGGGGTGCGCATCCCGACCCGCTTACCAGACTCGCTCCCCGTCTGTGCTGTCCCGGCGAGCGCGGTCCCGCTCCCTAGGGCGCGCGCTGGTTCTTTGCGATTTAAAGGGCCGGTGCGCCACTGATTGGCGCATGGTTTTTAATTAGTGTGTTCACCTGTGCACTTCCCTATATTGCCTCACTTCCCCTGCACTTCCTTGCCGGATCTTGTTGCCATTGTGCCAGTGAAAGCGTTTCTTTGTGTGTTCCTAGCCTGTGTTCCAGACCTCCTGCCGTTGCCCCTGACTACGATCCTTGCTGCCTGCCCTGACCTTCTGCTACGTCCGACCTTGCTCTTGTCTAATCCCTTGTACCGCGCCTATCTCAGCAGTCAGAGAGGTTGAGCCGTTGCCGGTGGATACGACCTGGTTGCTACCGCCGCTGCAAGACCATCCCGCTTTACGGCGGGCTCTGGTGAAAACCAGTAGCAACTTAGAACCGGTCCACCGACACGGTCCACGCCAATCCCGCTCTGACACAGAGGATCCACTTCCAGCCTGCCGAATCCTGACAATTACATATAACATGTCCTGCTTATACTATACACAATATTATATATACACCATGTCCTGCTTATACTATACACAATATTACATATAACATGTCCTGCTTATACTATATACAATATTACATATAACATGTCCTGCTTATACTATACACAATATTACAAATAACATGTCCTGCTTATACTATATACAATATTACATATAACATGTCCTGCTTATACTATATACAATATTACATATAACATGTCCTGCTTATACTATACACAATATTACAAATAACATGTCCTGCTTATACTATATACAATATTACATATAACATGTCCTGCTTATACTATATACAATATTACATATAACATGTCCTGCTAATACTGTACACAATATAACATATAACATGTCCTGCTTATACTATATACAATATTACATATAACATGTCCTGCTTATACGATATACAATATTACATATAACATGTCCTGCTTATACTATATACAATATTACATATATCATGTCCTGCTTATACTATATACAATATTACATATAACATGTCCTGCTTATACTATATACAATATTACATATAACATGTCCTGCTTATACTATACACAATATTACATATATCATGTCCTGCTTATACTATATACAATATTACATATATCATGTCCTGCTTATACTATATACAATATTACATATAACATGTCCTGCTAATACTATATACAATATTACATATAAAATGTCCTGCTTATACTATATACAATATTACATATATCATGTCCTGCTTATACTATATACAATATTACATATAACATGTCCTGCTTATACTATATACAATATTACATATAAAATGTCCTGCTTATACTATATACAATATTACATATAACATGTCCTGCTTATACTATATACAATATTACATATAACATGTCCTGCTTATACAATATACAATATTACATATAACATGTCCTGCTTATACTATATACAATATTACATATATCATGTCCTGCTTATACTATATACAATATTACATATAACATGTCCTGCTTATACTATATACAATATTACATATAACATGTCCTGCTTATACTATACACAATATTACATATATCATGTCCTGCTTATACTATATACAATATTACATATATCATGTCCTGCTTATACTATATACAATATTACATATAACATGTCCTGCTTATACTATATACAATATTACATATAACATGTCCTGCTAATACTGTACACAATATTACATATATCATGTCCTGCTTATACTATATACAATATTACATATACCATGTCCTGCTTATACTATACACAATATTACATATAACATGTCCTGCTTATACTATACACAATATTATATAACATGTCCTGCTTATACTATACACAATATTACATATAACATGTCCTGCTTATACTATACACAATATTACATATAACATGTCCTGCTCATACTGTACACAATATTACATATAACATGTCCTGCTTATACTATATACAATATTACATATATCATGTCCTGCTTATACTATATACAATATTACATATAACATGTCCTGCTTATACTATACACAATATTACATATAACATGTCCTGCTTATACTATATACAATATTACATATATCATGTCCTGCTTATACTATATACAATATTACATATATCATGTCCTGCTTATACTATATACAATATTACATATAACATGTCCTGCTTATACTATACACAATATTACATATAACATGTCCTGCTTATACTATACACAATATTACATATAACATGTCCTGCTTATACTATATACAATATTACATTTATCATGTCCTGCTTATACTATATACAATATTACATATAACATGTCCTGCTTATTCTATACACAATATTACATATAACATGTCCTGCTAATACTGTACACAATATTATATATAACATGTCCTGCTTATACTATATACAATATTACATATAACATGTCCTGCTTATACTATATACAATATTACATATAACATGTCCTGTTCATACTATACACAATATTACATATAACATGTCCTGCTTATACTATATACAACATTACATATAACATGTCCTGCTTATACTATACACAATATTACATATAACATGTCCTGCTAATACTGTACACAATATTACATATAACATGTCCTGCTTATACTATATACAATATTACATATAACATGTCCTGCTAATACTGTACACAATATTACATATAACATGTCCTGCTTATACTATATACAATATTATATATAACATGTCCTGCTCATACTATACACAATATTATATATAACATGTCCTGCTCATACTATACACAATATTACATATAACATGTCCTGCTTATACTATATACAATATTACATATAACATGTCCTGCTTATACTATATACAATATTACATATATCATGTCCTGCTTATACTATATACAATATTACATATAACATGTCCTGCTAATACTGTACACAATATTACATATAACATGTCCTGCTTATACTATATACAATATTACATATACCATGTCCTGCTTATACTATACACAATATTACATATAACATGTCCTGTTCATACTATACACAATATTACATATAACATGTCCTGCTTATACTATACACAATATTACATATACCATGACCTGCTTCTACTATACACAACATTACATACAACATGTCCTGCTTATACTATACACAATATTACATATTAGGGATCGACCGATTATCGGTATGGCCGATATTATCGGCCGATAATCACGATTTTGGGCATTATCGGTATCGGCAATTATCTTGCCGATAAGCCGATAATGCCCCGCCCCCCGCACCGCCCCCACAGCACCGCGACCGCCACCCCCTCGACCCGCCGCACCGCACCCCCGACCCACCGTAATGCTAGGCGGTATACCGGTATGGATTTTCTCCCATTCCGCTATACCGGTCGGGCCCCTCCCCCACCCTCCGAGTCAATAAAAAAATTAAACTTACCCGTAATGGGGGTGGTCCAGGCCATCCTTCCTTCATGTAGTGTCCGGGGGCGTTCCGGGTGGAGGGTGGTCCTGTCCGGGCTGTCCTTCTTCTCCCACGGTCTTCTTCTCCACTCCGGGCAGGCTCCGGCCTAGTATGCTGCATAGACGCCGCTACGCCGTGACGTCAGGTGCATCGCTGCGCACGGGCGTCACTGTGCAGCGACGTCTATGCAGCGTCCTAGGCCGGAGCCTGCCCGGAGTGGAGAAGAAGACCGTGGGAGAAGAAGGACAGCCCGGACCGGACCACCCGGAACGCCCCCGGACACTACATGAACGATGGATGGATGGCCCGGACCACCCTGACAGGTAGGGGAGAGAAGCGGGTGGTGGCGGCGGCGGTCTATGGCCCTGCAAAAGCCACTGCAGTGCATTGATTTAAAGCGCCCGCTTTAAATCAATGATCTGCAGCGGTGTCGCAGGGGGTTAAATAGCCGATAACTTATACCGGAATATCGGTATAAGTTATCGGCCCTAACCTGCACCGATTATCGGTATCGGCCCTAAAAAAACGATATCGGTCGATCCCTATTACATATAACATGTCCTGCTTATACTATACACAATATTATATATAACATGTCCTGATTATACTATATACAATATTACATATAACATGTCCTGCTTATACTATATACAATATTACATATATCATGTCCTGCTTATACTATACACAATATCACATATAACATGTCCTGCTTATACTATACACAATATTATATATAACATGTCCTGCTTATACTATATGCAATATTACATATAACATGTCCTGCTTATACTATACACAATATTATATATAACATGTCCTGCTTATACTATACACAATATCACATATAACATGTCCTGCTTATACTATACACAATATTATATATAACATGTCCTGCTTATACTATATGCAATATTACATATAACATGTCCTGCTTATACTATACACAATATTACATATAACATGTCCTGCTTATACTATACACAATATTACATATAACATGTCCTGCTCATACTATACACAATATTACATATAACATGTCCTGCTTATACTATACACAATATTATATAACATGTCCTGCTCATACTATACACAATATCATATATACCATGTCCTGCTTATACTATACACAATATTATATATACCATGTCCAGCGTATACTATACACAATATTATATAAAACATGTCCTGCTCATACTATACACAATAGTATACTGTATATATATCATGTCCTGCTCATACTATACACCCTTATTATATACCCTCATACTATAAACACATATATCATATCCTGCTCATACTATACACCCTTATTATATGCCTTCATACTATATACACATATATCATGTCCTGCTTATACTATACACAATATTACATATATCATGTCCTGCTTATACTATACACAATATTATATAACATGTCCTGTTTATACTATACACCCTTATTATATACCCTCATACTATAAACACATATATCATATCCTGCTCATACTATACACCCTTATTATATGCCCTCATACTATATACACATATATCATGTCCTGCTCATACTATACACCCTTATTATATGCCCTCATACTATATACACATATATCATGTCCTGCTCATACTGTCCACCCATATGACCTAATCCTATACACATATAATAAATCCTCATACTATCTCGGGATTGAGGGCCTCCTCCGGCCTGTGTATGGCTGTTGGGAAGCAGAAAGGGCCACGCTGACTGTTTTACGCACTTTAGACAATTCCCATGGAGATTAATGGTAGTTGTGTAAACAGCGCGGCACGACAAGCTATACTGTTTCTGGAACTCCCAAGAGGCCGGGCGGCCTGGTGTCTCTAGATAGGTTGGGCCTACATCCATTAGACACCTACAGTATGGCATATCCTGTGGAATACCCCTTTAACGTTCCCTACATCAATGTCCCCACATAGAAACATGGCATCGCCTATGGTAAAGTATGGAAATAGTGCTGGAGATCGTGAGTTAAAGGAGTACTCCGCCCCCAGACATCTTATCATCTATCCCCCACGATCTCGGCTGTGGCACCCCAGACATCCGATGCACGGAGCGAACTTCGCTCTGTGCCGGATGACTGGCGATGTGGGGAGGAGGCTCGTGACGTTGCGGTCACGACCCGCTCGTGAGGTCAAAGCCACACCCCCTTAATGCAAGTCTATGGGAGGGGGCGTGACAGTTGTTACGCCCCCTCTAATAGACTTGCATTTAGGGGGCGTGGCTGTGACCTCAAGAGCGGGGCATGGCCATGACGTTACGAGCCTCCGGCGCTGCACCTGATGCTCTAAACGAACGCTGGATGCAGCAGGGAGATCGCTTAGGTCCCCAGCAATGGAGTACCCCTTTAAATGAACCAGTTATGGGGGCAGATGTATAACATTTTCTGAAAAGATTTCTTAGTTGCCCATAGCAACCAATCACCACACAGCTTTTTCAAGAGCAGTGTTCGAAATGATAGCTGAGCTCTGATTGGCTGCGTGGACGGTTTATGTTTTAGAGAGTTTTCGGTAAATTGGGCCCAACATTTCCAGGTGAGCACAACACCTGACATGTGATGTCATCAGAATGTCACAGTAGTGCAGCCTCAGGCTTCAGGCCTGTAACTTCTTGTGATCATATCTCAGCTCAGGGACAAGATATTAAAACACAGTTTTAAAACACCGGTATTTATTCAACCAATCCTCCAACTCCTGGAATGTTGCACCATATACTATACCGGTGTTTCCCAACCAGAGGACCTCCAGCTGTTGCAAAACTACAACTCCCAGCATGCCCGGACAGCCAACGGCTGTCCGGGCATGCTGGGAGTTGTAGTTTTGCAACAGCTGGAGGCACCCCTGGTTGGGAAACTCTGACCTATACTATATACAACTATATGGTCCAACATGCTGGGAGTTGTAGTTTTGCAACAGCTGGAGGCAACCCTGGTTGGGAAACACTAACCTATACTATATACTAATATATGGTCCAACATGCTGGGAGTTGTAGTTTTGCAACAGCTGGAGGCGCACTGGTTGAGAAACATTGACCTATACTATATACTACTATATGGTCCAACATGCTGGAAGTTGTAGTTTTGCAACAGCTGGAGGCACCCCTGGTTGGGAAACACTGACCTATACCATATACTACTATATAGTCCAACATGCTGGGAGTTGTAGTTTTGCAACAGCTGGAGGCACCCCTGGTTGGGATACACTGACCTATACTATATACTACTATATGGTCCAACATTCTGGGAGTTGTAGTTTTAATTTGGGGCAGCTGCTGAGCCACAGGCTGTATCAGGGCATGATGGGAGTTGTAGTTATTAACAAATTTAAGAAAAAAAATAATAAACATCAAAAAGTCACATAAAAAAATTAGCCCTCATACAGAGGATATAAGGAGAAATAAAAAGTTATAGAGGCCAGAATAGGATAACATTTTCCCCACATAGGTGTATCCTGTCATGTTACACATATATAATTAATTATGCAAATTAGCATTAGCATACAATATGCAACAGAAATTTACGTTGTGTGAATCCAACCATAGACTTTAATAGAAATCTTTGAGGAACTTGATTAAAGGGGTACTCCGCCCCTAGACATCTTATCCCCTATCCAAAGGATAGAGGATAAGATGTCTGATCGCGGGGGTCCCGTTGCTGGGGACCCTCACAATTTCAGCTGCAAACTTTGCTCCATGCTGGATGACTGGCGATGCGGGGTGGAGGCTCGTGACGTCACGGCCATGCCCCCTCAATACAAGTGTGGTGTCCCGGTACAGGACCTTGTCCTGTTCCTGTCCTAAGTCCCCTCAGTTAGAGTCACTCCATTTCCCAGGGCTCTCTTGCAAGGCTGTTTCCCCCTTGCTTATCAATTACTCCCTCATATAATGCATTATAAATGTATTGTACCTATTGTTCAGTATGTACATAGAGATGGTATAAATGTTTAGGACCTTTCTAGGTCATGTGATAATGTCATGTGATGTACCCAGAGTTCCCTGGGTACAGGCCCTCCAGGCATGACAACCAATGGGATTAGTCCAGCCCCCCCCCCCCCCCAGTATATAAGGGGTTGTAGTCTCTAAATTCTCTCTCAAGCTCTATCTACAATTCCTAGTGACTACTATTCAACTCAAAGCATTTAATTAGTAGCACAGTGGTCTGCATAAATCTCAATACTACAAGTCCCAGCAAAGCCTGTGAGGTATCCTGCATCCCGGTTACCACAAGAGAAACTGCATAATTGTAAAGACTGTTCTCTAAGAAGTTTAAGTAAAGGTTCCAGTTACCTCATAAATCCTGCTGTGGACATTCCATTTATTTCCTGCCGTTTTTGGGCCGGTCGTCGGCAGGGCCTCATTCAGAAAACAACCGCACCCTGGCGTCATGACAAATCAAGGGTTAATACCACCAGACCCTGTAACACCATTGCCTCACCCATTCACAACAACTCTTTTGGCATCCTACGAACAGGATACGGGGGTGTGCCTTTAATAACTTTGCTACCCTGATCACCTGCAACGTAAAACAGGTGTATACCGTTATTGCAAGAGCCATAGTCCTCCCCCTATGCATGTGTTTTATGAACTGCCCAGAAGTATCGCAAGTAGCGATTAAAATTGCACCCATAAGTGTGCGGGACATTGCTATTGAAATTGTGCTTAACTGGGGCGCTACAAAAAGTAAGGGGGGAGGTGAAGATTGTCTTTCTGTGGCCATGTGCAAAATCCGCAGCGAAGCCATGCAGCAAGAGTTAATGACTTACTTAAAAAACGCGCAAAAATGTCCCGCGCTGGTCTGCGTCCCGCCCCTGGGCGTGGACATCGTGTAGCTGTTCCTATGCCGAAGTGGAACTGTTATCTTCTGTTTGTGTTTGCCGGGGGACAGGAAGTCAGCGCTGCACTGATGACGTCCTTCCGGCCGGCCGCCATTTTGTCAGAGCCTCTTATAAAAGATACGTGGCCAGCGCTCTCCAGTCTGGAACAGGCAGCAAGGAGTACAGAGTTTGCAGAGCCCACCAAGACATGTGAGGAGAGTCCTAAGATGGCGCCGAAAGTCGCCGCGGCGCAACTATTCCAGGAACTCGTTGACCACTTGCAGCTGTTGTCTCTTGCGGCCGAGGAGGCCTGCGACCTGCCCCTGCTACCAGAGGATGATGAGTGGCCAGCTACCCTGAAAGGGGCATCACCAGGGACACCAGCGACGACATCACTGGTGAGACTGTCCCCTCACCACAGGACATGGGGATCCTGGGCCGAGATTCCTACCGAAGAATACGACGTAAGTACACCGGCCGAAGCCGTCTTTTCTTCTTCCTCAAGCCCAGAGAGAGAGGTCCCCTTGTCACAAGTAGTTCCAGTCAGTGCACGCCTGCGATCAACCCGTTTCCCAAAATGGGTGTTCGGCAACAAGCCTGCGCTCATACAGTACATGCGGGACCACGTCCTTCCCCAGCCAGGGAGGTCCCAACCACCGGTCCCCACAGCTGGACTATCCTCAAAAGGGTGAGCCACCCTTAGAGCGCTGACGCGCCACAGTTGTCAAATTTGATAAAGTCAGAGGCTTTGGTACCCTCCAGGGCTGCCGGCATGGAGGGACCATATTAGTCAATAGAAGGGCCATTCAGCGGGACTACCTCCCCAGAAGACACCACTCCCTAGAGAGAGGGGAGATTGTGGAGTACACCCCAGTCAAGAGTCTGTGAGGTGAATGGGCTTCAGCCATAACTAGGCCCAAGAATCCAACACAGATGCCCTTCACATACTTCCCATCGGACGAATGGGACGCAGATCCCCATGGAATTCGGCCGATGAGGTTACCTAACACAGCCTGTGAAGAGGAAATGTACAAAGAGCCCATCATGGATCCCAAGTACATGTCAAGGTCCAGTTCAGCATCATCTGTAACAGAGAACGTGCCCAGGCCTACTCCCCATGAGGAGGTGAGGCCTAATCAGCGGGCACCAACGTATGTGCCTAGGCCTACTCCAGTCCCGGAGGTGTTGCCTAACCAGCAGGCACCGACTGATGTGCCACGGCCTACTTCACCCAAGGAGGTGAGGCCGAACCAACCGGCACCAACTGTAGTCCCAGTGGCCTCAGCCGCTGCTATTAATGTTGTTGTGAGCGTCAGTCCATCAGTGGCACAGTCCCGGCTCACAAATGTTTCTTGGGACACTACCGTAAATCCCATCAGGGAATCCCAACCTTGTGCTCCTCGCTATATGTCACAGAGTAGGAAGCACGCTTATAGGCGAGGTTGGGAGTCAAGAAAATCCTATTTCTAAAGTGTTATGCTCATCGCTAACTGTGTGGTATTTTTTTAGTACCCTCTTGTGTTACAGATTTTTTCCAGTTTTGTAACCCGTTCAAGATGAGGTGCCTGGCAGGACTATGCCCAGAAGTTCACCTGTTAAGCAACGTAACCACCTTCACAAGTTTGTGCCCAGCCCCTGGCCGAGAGACTCCTTGCCTGAGGAGATTCTAGTAAGTTTGTACCCGGCATCCGGCATAGCTGTGTCTTCCTTCAGGACTCTATAATGTAGGTGGACTGTAGATCCTTCCATGACCGTTAATGTAAATTTTATAATGGTAATATATTTTTGTGCACAAAATTTTGCACACCAACAGCAGGTACCTTCTGGCCAGAAGGTATTCCTGTAGCTAACTAAAAAATACACATATCCAGTAAGGTAACAGATCCAGAGTTCTAGGGGTAAGTGTGTAGTACCGATAGCTAAGGCATTGGGCAGAAAGCCTCAGGCAAACCAATCCGCAACCAGTGTATAACAAATGGAAATAATATGTGGTATTATATCAAATGCATGTCAATAAAAAGGTAACAGTGGAATTACATATTTATCTGCGTATAACACAATTTTTTGGGGCTAAAATTTTTAGCCCCAGAAAAAAAGGCTCCCCGATTCTCTGCCCCTGCCTATCCTGGGGTCCTGAGACTGCTGGCGCTGCTGCCCCATTGCCTCCCCCATCCCCGGTTTTATAATTACCTGTTGCCGGGGTCGGGTCCGTGCTGCTTCTGGCTCCGGTGTGGCGTCTCCTGCGTCGTTGCTATGCGCTGTGCAATGACGAGTGACGTCGGGTTGAAGACGTCACTCGTCATTGCGCCTCGCAGTGCATAGCAACGACACAGGATATGCCACACCGGAGCCAGAAGCAGCGCGGACCCGACCCCGGCAACAGGCAATTATAAAACCGGGGATGGGGGAGGCAATGGGGCAGCGGTGCCGATAGCCAGGGGGAGAGAAGCGGCAGCAGCAGGGCTCTAGACCCCAGGAAAGGCAGGGGGAGAGAAGCGGGCAGCGACGGCCTCTCTCCCCCTGCCTTTCCTGAGGGCTTCTGCGGGGTCAGAAACAGTGTATCGGGGTATACACGCGCACACACACACACCCTCATTTTACCAAGGATATTTGGGTAAACATTTTTTTACCCAAATATCCTTGGTAAAATGAAGGATGTGTGTTATAGGCCGGTGCGTGGTATACCCCGATAAATACGGTAATTTCAGTATGTAGAAGCATTAAAGTAATTATACATACTTTATGGTAAGTATCAGTCAGAGATTTTATAGTCAAATATCTACATGTCAGTAAAATGTCAGACATAAGTCAAATATCAAATGTCATGTGTTGATAACATTTTCAGCTATAGATGGATGTTATAGCTAGAATATAACTAATTACATTTCATGCATAGTCATTAGATGCATAAACTAATAAACCAAAGTAAAGTAAAGATACCAAAGGTTTGAACATAGTAGTAACACCAATAATCTGATAATTAGTATTGCTAATATCATTCAGTAAGCTGTAAAGAGAAAATTACTTATCCCATACTGTTCATCCTGTTTGTGAGTAAGTGCTAGTACCATCGTTTTCGCAAATGAGTTCCCATCATTCTGTTATATCTTGCTCGTGAATACATTCTAGCTAAACCTGTTCATGTATCAGTTCTAGAGCATGTATGGACATTATCTAAATGTACAGAGACTCTATATATTTTTTCATCATTTTGTTGTCATCAGCCTGAACTTGGACATTTGGATTAATGCTTCAGGACTGCATCCGACCCTATGGTAATTCCGTTCCTCTCCCTAAGGGGACCTACGTCGAGGACGACTCTTTTTAAGTAAGGGGGTTTGTGGTGTCCCGGTACAGGCCCTTGTCCTGTTCCTCAGTTAGAGTCACTCCATTCCCCAGGGCTCTCTTGCAGGGCTGTTTCCCCCTTGCTTATCAATTACTCCCTCATATAATGCATTATAAATGTATTGTACCTATTGTTCAGTATGTACATAGAGATGGTATAAATGTTTAGGACCTTTCTAGGTCATGTGATAATGTCATGTGATGTACTCAGAGTTCCCTGGGTACAGAACCTCCAGGCTTGACTACCAATGGGATTAGTCCAGCCCCCCCCCCCCCCCAGTATATAAGGGGCTGTAGTCTCTAAATTCTCTCTCTTGCTCTTCTCTCTTGGTTCCTGCTTCTCATCCTGTACACTCCAGCAGCATATATACTAAATTCCTCTCAACTAGGCCGAAGCCTAAGGAACCTGCAGCCACTACAAAACTGTGAGTTATCAAGCCCTATCTACAATTCTTAGTGACTACTATTCAACTCAAAGCATATAATTAGTAGCACAGTGGTCTGCATAAATCTCAATACTACAAGTCCCAGCAAAGCCTGTGAGGTATCCTGCATCGCGGTTACCTCAAGAGAAACTGCATAATTGTAAAGACTGTTCTCTAAGAAGTTTAAGTAAAAGTTCCAGTTACCTCATACATCCTGCTGTGGACATTCCATTTATTTCCTGCCGTTTTTGGGCCGGTTGTCAGCAGGGCATTATTCAGAAAGCAACCGCACCCTGGCGTAACGACAAATCAAGGGTTAATACCACCAGACCCTGTAACACTATTGCCTCACCCAGTCACCACACAAGTCTATAGGAAGTATTATAGTAGTAATATTCTTGTACATAGGAGCAGTATAATAGTAGTTATATTCTTGTACATAAGAGCAGTATTATAGTAGTTATATTCTTGTATATAGGAGGCAGTATTATAGTAGTTATATTCTTGTATATAGGAGACAGTATTATTGTAGTTATATTCTTGTATATAGGAGCAGTATTATAGTAGTTATATTCATGTACATAGGGGCAGTATTATAGTAGTTATATTCTTGTATATAGGAGGCAGTATTATAGTAGTTATATTCTTGTATATAGGAGCAGTATTATAGTAGTTATATTCTTGTATATAGGAGCAGTATTATAGTAGTTATATTCTTGTATATAGGAGACAGTATTATTGTAGTTCTATTCTTGTATATAGGAGCAGTATTATAGTAGTTCTATTCATGTACATAGGGGCAGTATTATAGTAGTTATATTCTTGTATATAGGAGGCAGTATTAAAGTAGTTATATTCTTGTATATAGGAGCAGTATTATAGTAGTTATATTCTTGTATATAGGAGCAATATTATAGTAGTTATATTCTTGTACATAGGAGCAGTATTATAGTAGTTATATTCTTGTACATAGGAGCAGTATTATAGTAGTTATATTCTTGTACATAGGAGACAGTATTATAGTTGTTATATTCTTGTACATAGGAGTCAGTATTATAGTAATTATATTCTTGTACACAGGAGGCAGTATTATGGTAGTTATATTCTTGTATATAGGAGCAGTATTATAGTAGTTATATTCTTGTATATAGGAGCAGTATTATAGTAGTTATATTCTTGTACATAGGAGCAGTATTATAGTAGTTATATTCTTGTACATAGGAGCAGTATTATAGTAGTTATATTCTTGTATATAGGAGCAGTATTATAGTAGTTATATTCTTGTATATAGGAGCAGTATTATAGTAGTTATATTCTTGTATATAGGAGCAGTATTATAGTAGTTATATTCTTGTATATAGGAGCAGTATTATAGTAGTTATATTCTTGTATATAGGAGCAGTATTATAGTAGTTATATTCTTGTATATAGGAGCAGTATTATAGTAGTTATATTCTTGTATATAGGAGCAGTATTATAGTAGTTATATTCTTGTACATAGGAGCAGTATTATAGTAGTTATATTCTTGTATATAGGAGAAGTATTATAGTAGTTATATTCTTGAACATAGGAGGCAGTATTATAGTAGTATTATTCATGTATATAGGGATCAGTGTTATAGTAGTTATATTCTTGTACATAGGAGCAGTATTATAGTATTTATATTTGTGTGTATAGGAAGCAGTATTACAGTTGTTATATACGTGTACATAGGGGGCAGTATTACAGTAGCTATAGGAAAGCTTCACCCACAGTGAAGGTGAAGTTGAATCTGTGCCCCATCCTGAAATACGATGGAGGTGCTAATAAAATTACATTTGGTACTTAGCATACTTTGTCTTTTCATCATTGCTTATGTTTTAATCTGCTGTGACTGGAGTTGCACTTTAGGTAATTTATAGCGCATGACGTAGTCTCGTACGATTGGCCGGTCGTGGATACGATTTTCTGTGATGGAATAAACATTACCCTCCTGTGGGTTTCATTTCCTCTGAAGAGCATTCTTGTCTGTATTGAATCCTATCCGTTCCGCCAGTGCCCTTACAATGAGCTAGTCTGTACATGCAGAATACGTCAGAACGAATCCGCAACGGCAAATGTTTACAGTTTTCACGCTGGTGCGATGCCATCTGTCTTTGTGTAAAAAAAACTGCAAACTCTCATGACTAATGTTCCAGCTATTTTAGGCGATAAGATGAGAGGTTGCTTTGGCAAAACGAACAAGTATCCATTCCACGGAATGCGAACTGTGCAAAGTCAATATAGTCCGAGGGCCGGGTGCAACTGTCCTGCAGCTTCTCAATGGCACTCACATAACTATGAATGCAGAGATTAGAGACCGCGGCTTGGGAAAACATGCCAAGACCGCGCACGAAAATATCCGCGACTGAATAAATCTGTAAATCTAAGACTGGAATGGTGGGTTGTGAAAAAGCTGTGATGTCTTTATCAACTGGTGCCAGAAAGTTAAACGGATTTGTAAATTACTTCTATTAAGAAAATATTTGTTCTTCCAGTACTTATTAGCAGCTGTATGTTACAGAGGAAATTCTTTTCTTTTTGAATTTCTTTTTTTGTCTTGTCCACAGTGCTCTCTTCTGACACCTCAGAAACTGTCCAGAGCAGGAACAGTTCCCCATAGCAAACCTCTCCTGCTTTGGATAGTTCCTGACACGGACAGAGGTGTCAGCAGAGAGCACTGTGGACAAGACAAAAAAAAATTCAAAAAGAAAAGAATTTCATTGTCATTTCTTTCATATGATTTCTCTTCCATGTATAGGGTCATTCTCATTATATCAAAGAGTCATTCTTTTTCATTTATGGATCAATTCACATTATCTCATGGCATCACGTTCTGGTTTTACTTCCTGGCTGAGTAGTTGCTCAGCACTATAATTTCCCAGAATGCATTGCCTTCCCTCAGTTCTTCATCACAGTCATCCCATCCTGCCTACTTCCCTCCTACAGCACTCTTGTCACTCCCCTCAACCCCCCCCCCCCAGAGCTGCTGAAGAACATCACATTTCACAGCAGAATATTGCATAATCAGTGAAGTTACAGCACCTGCTGTATTCATTTCCTTACTGCTCATCTGTCTATGGCATTGCTCAGCACAAGGCAGCATGCTGTAAAAAAAACACCTCATTCTACCTAAAGGACCCATTAAAGATATATACAGTGATCCCTCGACTTACAATGGCCTCAACATACAATAGTTTCAATAAACAATGGTCTTTTCTGGACCATTGTAAGTTGAAACTAGACTCAACATACAATGTTATGAACAGTCCCGATCTGTGAATCATGTCAATGAACTGACCAATCAGAATGGGCATTCACTGGTAAAATACCTGTATTACTGAAGCGTATGCACTGACTGGTGTCTGGTAGCGCCCCCTACAGTACAGGGAGGTATTACATGTTCTGTACTACTCTTTGGGCCAGGGTTAGCTGCTGGACACCAGGTGAGGGGGGATCCATGTTACTTTTTTTAGGACACTGTGTACTGTACAGGACCCCGAAGAAGCTCCTGTCCTCTACATAGACCAGTGCTTCCCAAGCAGGGTGCCCCCAGCTGTTGCAAAACTACAACTCCCAGCATGCCCGGACAGCCTTTGGCTGTCCGGGCATGCTGGGAGTTGTAGTTTTGCAACAGCTTGAGGCTCCCTGCTTGTAAAACACTGACATAGACAGTGATTACAGCTCCCAGCAGATCTTTATTACTTTTTTATATGTAAGGACTTGATATATCTTTATTAGTTATCTACTTATTTTTCTTTAATTCTCACTTTTTCCTATTTTTGGATGACATTTTGATGCCTTTAGAACCAATTACCAGGTTTCCATAGAGTTATGGTCTCAACATACAATGGTTTCAACATACAATGGTCGTCCTGGAACCAATTAATATTGTAACTTGAGGGACCACTGTATATATATATATATATATATATATATATATATATATATAACACCACACTGACAATGAGAGGACCACACAACTTCCTGCCAGGAGAGAGGGCGGGCTGCTGAGACAACACCACACTGACATTGAACAGACTACACAACTTCCTGTCAGGGGTGAATCCTGCTAGATCATGCTGAAGCCAGTACAATTTGTGATAACATTATATTAGGAAGTTATTTAACTTAGGGTCATGTTTTTATTTAAATAGAATTTTCTGGTTCCTCTCTTAAAGGTACAGGCTCATAATTTAGCTAGTAAGCCTAGTTGTGAGCAGGTGAGCAGGAAGATGACATCCGACTGTAACAGCTGAACAAATGTTCATAACAATTCTGCAGATCCGTTATCGGGACCATTTCCTTTTATCGCCATCTGCAGCAACTCTGTTCTCTCACCCGTAAACCTACTTCTTTCTTGTAGTTCTCACACAATAACAAAACACAAAAGAAATGTAAAAAAAAAAGCAAATTTTGGGGAAAAAAAAAAACACAAAAGAAATGTAAAAAAAAGCAAATTTTGGAAAAAAAAAAAACACACCACCGGCCATTACTGTCACAAATGCCCTTCTTAGAACCACAACCCTCAGCATGTTACAGCTCAGCCCCTGCTGAGACTTGTTGTTCTCCCTCAGCACAGTCCTTGGCTGGAATCTCAGCAGTTACAATTGTCAATATATCAGAGACAGAATTATGCAAATGTCTAAACTGTCTTCTAGTAAACTCAGATCATAATGCAGTAATTAAAGGGGTACTCTCGTGGAAAACTTTTAAAAGAACAACTCAAACTTATAAAAGAACAACTCAACTTCAGCAGCTCATAAGTACTGAAAGGATTAAGATTTACAAATCTGTTTAAAGGGGTACTCCGGTGAAAACCTTTTTTTTTTTTTTTTTTTTTTTTTTTTTAATCAACTGGTGCCAGAAAGTTAAACAGATTTGTAAATTATTTCTATTAAAAAATCTTAATCCTTCCAGTACTTTTTTAGGGGCTGTATACTACAGAGGAAATGGTTTTCTTTTTGGATTTCTCTTCTGTCACGACCACAGTGCTCTCTGCTGACCTCTGCTGTCCATTTTAGGAACTGTCCAGAGCAGCATATGTTTGCTATGGGGATTTTCTCCTGCTCTGGACAGTTCCTAAAATGGACAGCAGAGGTCAGCAGAGAGCACTGTGGTTGTGACAGAAGAGAAATGCAAAAAGAAAAGAATTTCCTCTGTAGTATACAGCCCCTAAAAAGTACTGGAAGGATTAAGATTTTTTCTTAATAGAAGTAATTTGCAAACCTGTTTAACTTTCTGGCACCAGTTGATAAAAAAAATAAAAAAATAAAAGTTTTCCACGGCAGTACCCCTTTAAGTGGCTGATAACAGATAACAAAAGCTAACATTTAAAAGGGTACTCCGGAGGAAAAAATAATGTTTTCAAATTAACTGGTGCCACAAAGTTAGGTGGATTTGTAAATTATTTCTATATAAAAATCTTAATCCTTCCAGTACTTATCAGCTGTTGTATGCTCTAGAGGAAGTTGTGTAGTTCTCTCCAGTCTGACCAAGGTGCTCTCTGCTGACACCTCTGTCCGTATCAGGAACTGTCCAGAACAGGAGCAAATCCCCATAGCAAACCTATGCTGCTCTGGACAGTTCCTGACATGGACAGAGGTGACAGCAGAGAGCACTGTGGTCAGACTGGAAAGAACTACACAACTACAAAATTCAGCTATTATCAATCTCTCACTCTCTGTTTCTCGCTCACTTTCTCCATCCTCTGTCAGTTCATTCTACAGCCTGGTGTTTCCCAACCAGGGTGCCTCCAGCTGTTGCAGAACCACAACCCCCAGCATTCCCGGGAAGCCTTTGGCTTTCCGGGCATGCTGGGAGTTGTAGTTTTGCAACAGTTGGCAAACACTGCAGTATATAATGTGCATCAGGCAACGTTTGAGAACATATGGGGGGGGGGGAGGGGGATTTATCAGCTGGCGTACGCCGGTTTTCGTGTGTGTGTGGGTGATGGGGGTCGCGGTTTGCACGTGCACTGGCTGGTGCGCTGAATTTAATCACTAGCACCAAAACATTTTGCTCAAATGTAGTCCTGTGAATGTGTGGGAGTTTATTTGCACTATTCAGGGGGCTTTCTGTCATTTGCGCAAATTTATGAATTGGTGTGTGCCACATAATACTATTTTTTTTTTGCACAGTGTTTGACTAGTGTTTCCCAACCAGAGTGCCTCCAGCTGTTACAAAACTACAAATTCCTGTAAAGTCAGACCAGATGTAGCAGAGGCGAGTTTCTCACCAAGTTTATATGATACGGGTAGATATTGCTTGGTTTATAGTGCAGCGTTTCCCAACCAGAGTGGCTCCAGCTGTTGTCAAAACTACAACTCCCAGCATGCCCAAGACATTTGTTTCTACCAACTAGAACACTGGCAGGAGGGCAGCAAGTGGGGGAGGATCTAAATAGGAAACAAACTAAGGTCTATTTTCAGCAAAACAAAACAACTTATTTTTGTCCATTCATTTAAAGGGGTACTCCACTGCTCAGCGTTTCGAACAAACTGTTGGAGCTGGCGCCGGGAGCTTATGACATCATAGCCCCTCCCCTCATGCCATCACGCCCCCTCCCATAGAATTGCATTGAGGGGGCAGGGTGTGACATCATGAGGGGGTGGGGCTATGACGTCACAAGCTCCCAGCAACGGCTCCAGCATGCGGAAGAGTTTGTTCCAAATGCTGAGCAGCGGAGCACGCCTTTAAGTGCCACCCACAAACACTGCTACCCCAGGCACTTGCCCTTGGTGTCTAATTAAAGGGGTACTCCGGTGGAAAACTTTTTTTTTTTTCTTTTTTAAATCAACTGGTGCCAGAAAGTTAAACAAATCTGTAAATCACTTCACTGTAAATCTTAATCCTTCCAGTACTTATTAGAAGCTGAATACTACATAGGAAATTATTTTCTTTTTGGAACACAGTGCTCTCGGCTGTCCATTTTAACCCCTTAAGGACCGGAGGTTTTTCCGTTTTTGCATTTTCGTTTTTTGCTCCTTGCCTTTAAAAAATCATAACTCTTTCAAATTTACACCTAAAAATCCATATGATGGCTTATTTTTTGCGCCACCAATTCTACTTTGTAATGACGTCAGTCATTTTGCCCAAAAATCTATGGTGAAGCGGGAAAAAAAATCATTGTGCGACAAAATTGAAAAAAAAAACGCTGTTTTGTAACTTTTGGGGGCTTCCGTTTCTACGTAGTACATTTTTCGGTAAAAATGACACCTGATATGTATTCTGTAGGTCCATACGATTAAAATGATACCCTACTTATATAGGTTTGATTTTGTCGGACTTCTGGAAAAAATCATAACTACATGCAGGAAAATTAATACGTTTAAAATTGTCATCTTCTGACCCCTATAACTTTTTTATTTTTCCGTGTATGGGGCGGTATGATGGCTCATTTTTTGCGCCGTGATCTGAAGTTTTTAACGGTACCATTTTTGCATTGATAGGACTTATTGATCACTTTTTATTCATTTTTAAATGATATAAAAAGTGACCAAAAATGCACTATTTTGGACTTTGGAATTTTTTTGCGCGCACGCCATTGACCGAGCGGTTTAATTAATGATATATTTTTATAATTCGGACATTTCCGCACGCGGTGATACCACATATGTTTATTTTTATTTTTATTTACACTGTGTTTTTTTTTTTATTGGAAAAGGGGGGTGATTCAAACTTTTAATAGGGGAGGAGTTAAATGATCTTTATTCACTTTTTTTTTTCACTTTTTTTTTGCAGTGTTATAGGTCCCATAGGGACCTATAACACTGCACACACTGATCTTCTATGTTGATCACTG
The DNA here is from genome assembly GCF_029499605.1 of Hyla sarda. Taxonomy (NCBI): domain Eukaryota; kingdom Metazoa; phylum Chordata; class Amphibia; order Anura; family Hylidae; genus Hyla; species Hyla sarda. The sequence continues at coordinate 18,865,376 of NC_079193.1, forward strand.
GTTTCTCATAAGAAACCAGTGATCAACGATTCTGCCGGATGACTGCTCAGGCCTGGATCTCAGGCACTGAGCAGTCATTCGGCGATCGGACAGCGAGGAGGCAGGAAGGGGCCCTCCCGCTGTCCTGTCAGCTGTTCGGGATGCCGCGATTTCACCGCGGCTATCCCGAACAGCCCACTGAGCTAGCCGGGATGCTTTCGGTTTCACTTTAGACGCGGCGTTCAACTTTGAACGCCGCGTCTAAAGGGTTAATAGCGCGCGGCACAGCGATCAATGCCGCGCGCTATTAGCCACGGGTCCCGGCCGTTGTTAGAGGCCGGGCCCGACCCGCTATGACGCGGGGCCACGCCGTGGCCCCGCGTTATAGATCGGGAGTGGACACATGACGTTCCAGTACGTCATGTGTCCTTAAGGGGTTAAGAACTGTCCAGAGCAGCATATGTTTGCTATGGGGATTTTCTCCTACTCTGGACAGTTCTTAAAATGGACAGAGATGTCAGCAGAGAGCACTGTGATCATGATGTCAGCAAAGAGCTCTGTGTTCCAAAAAGAAAATAATTTCCTCTGTAGTATTCAGCAGCTAATAAGTAATGGAAGGATTAAGATTTTTTTAATGGAAGTAATTTGCAAAAAGTTTTCCACCGGAGTACCCCTTTAAATATATGGCCCTGATTGTGGGGATCTAAGTTCAGACAAATTTGAGTTTGAAGATCAGCATTGGATGGTCATTTCAAGTCAGCATAAGGCCAGTTTCACACTGCCGAATCTCCGGATGGAATTTCCCGCCATAGAACCCGCGGGCGGCGCTAGGACCACGCGGACTGCATTACCATCCCCAATAAACGGCAATCCATTTCTGATTGGATTCATGAAAGATCCGCTCAGAAATGCATTGCAGTCTATGGGGACTGTAATGCACTCCTCGCGGTCCTAGAGCTGCCTGCCAAATCTCCAGAGGATTTCCGTCCGGAAATTCCGCATTGTGAACCCGGTCTAACACATATTCTGTTCTGGTGCATTCATTCATTTCTTTAGGCTTATCCCAGGAAAGTGTTGCACAGTTTGCTTCCCCCTTGCAAAACACAGGACATTTCTGCTGTTTCACGTATCACAAAAAAAAAAAAATATATATATATATATATATATATATATATTCTTCCATATGTTACTCACTAGGCCAAGCAGATTCTTTACATGTCTTTTTATGTGTCTACCTTCTGTATTTGGCTCACAAATTCCTTGTCACGATGCCGGCTGGCAGGAGGTGGATCCTCTGTGCCAGAGAGGGATTGGCGTGGACCGTGCTAGTGGACCGGTTCTAAGTCACTACTGGTTTTCACCAGAGCCCGCCGCAAAGCGGGATGGTCTTGCTGCGGCGGTAGTGACCAGGTCGTATCCACTAGCAACGGCTCAACCTCTCTGACTGCTGAAGATAGGCGCGGTACAAGGGAGTAGACAGAAGCAAGGTCGGACGTAGCAGAAGGTCGGGGCAGGCAGCAAGGATCGTAGTCAGGGGCAACGGCAGGAGGTCTGGAACACAGGCTAGGAACACACAAGGAAACGCTTTCACTGGCACAATGGCAACAAGATCCGGCGAGGGAGTGCAGGGGAAGTGAGGTATAAATAGGGAGTGCACAGGTGAACACACTAATTAGAACCACTGCGCCAATCAGCGGCGCAGTGGCCCTTTAAATCGCAGAGACCCGGCGCGCGCGCGCCCTAGGGAGCGGGGCCGCGCGCGCCGGGACAGGACCGACGGAGAGCGAGTCAGGTACGGGAGCCGGGTGCACATCGCGAGCGGGCGCCACCCGCATCGCGAATCGCATCCCGGCTGGAGGCGGTATCGCAGCGCACCGGGTCAGTGGATCTGACCGGAGCGCTGCAGTAGCGAGAGTGTAGCAAGCGCTCCGGGGAGGAGCGGGGACCCGGAGCGCTCGGCGTAACAGTACCCCCCCCCTTGGGTCTCCCCCTCTTCTTAGAGCCTGAGAACCTGAGGAGCAGACTTTTGTCTAGGATATTGTCCTCAGGTTCCCAGGATCTCTCTTCAGGACCACAACCCTCCCAATCAACTAAAAAAAAAGTTTTCCCTCTGACCTTCTTGGAGGCCAGTATCTCCTTTACGGAGAAGATGTCCGAGGAGCCGGAAACAGGAGTGGGAGAAACAAGTTTGGGAGAGAAACGGTTGATGATGAGTGGTTTAAGAAGAGAAACGTGAAAGGCATTAGGAATACGAAGAGAAGGAGGAAGAAGAAGTTTGTAAGAGACAGGATTAATCTGGCACAAAATTTTGAAAGGACCAAGATAGCGTGGTCCCAATTTGTAGCTAGGGACACGGAAGCGGACATATTTAGCGGAGAGCCATACCTTGTCTCCAGGAGAAAAAATGGGGGGAGCTCTTCTTTTTTTATCAGCAAACTTCTTCATGCGTGATGAAGCCTGTAAGAGAGAATTTTGGATTTCTTTCCATATGGTGGAAAGATCACGAGATATTTCATCCACAGCGGGCAAACCAGAGGGCAAGGGAGTAGGGAGGGGGGGAAGAGGGTGACGGCCGTACACCACGAAAAATGGGGATTTGGAGGAAGATTCAGAGACTCTGAAGTTATACGAGAATTCGGCCCATGGTAGAAGATCTGCCCAATCATCCTGGCGGGAGGAAACAAAATGTCGTAAATAATCACCCAAGACCTGGTTAATTCTTTCTACTTGCCCATTGGATTGAGGATGATATGCAGAAGAAAAGTTTAATTTAATCTTGAGTTGTTTACAGAGAGCCCTCCAGAATTTTGACACGAATTGGACGCCTCTATCCGAGACGATCTGCGTGGGACGAAAAATGAAGACGAAAAATGTGTACAAAAAATTGTTTTGCCAACTGAGGCGCTGAAGGAAGACCAGGAAGAGAGATGAAATGTGCCATTTTGGAGAATCGATCAACGACCACCCAAACAACAGTGTTGCCACGGGATGGGGGTAAGTCTGTAATAAAGTCCATACCAATCAGAGACCAAGGCTGTTCGGGGACAGGCAGAGGATGAAGAAGACCAGCGGGCTTCTGGTGAGGAGTCTTATTCCGGGCACAGACAGTGCAGGCTCGCACAAAATCCACGACATCCGTCTCCAGAGTCGGCCACCAATAGAAACGAGAGATGAGTTGCACGGATTTCTTGATGCCCGCATGACCTGCGAGATGGGAGGAGTGACCCCATTTGAGGATTCCGAGGCGTTGGCGTGGAGAGTAGTGTTGCTCGCGAATATTCGCAATTCGAATATTATTCGCGAATATCGCATATTCGCGAATTCGCGAATTTCGCGAATATAGCGCTATATATTCGTAATTACGAATATTCGTTTTTTTTTTGTTTTTTTTTTCTTCACAGTACACATCACAGTGATCATCCCTCTCTGCTTCCAGCTTATGTGGTGTAAAGAAGGCTGTAATACTACTGTGTAAGACTGACGTGCGGAAATTCGCATATGCGAAAATTAGCACATGCTAATTTTCGCATATGCGAATTTTCGCATGCGTTAATTTTGTATATGCAACTTTTCACATATGTTAATTTTCGCATACGCGAATATTCGCATATGTGAAAATAAAACGAGGGTATAACGAATATGCGAATATTCGCGAATATATGACGAATATTCGTCCATATATTCGCGAATATTCGCGAATTCGAATATGGCCTATGCCGCTCAACACTAGTGGAGAGACGAAGGTCTTCCCTGGAGGAGTTTGCCTGATGGAGGCTGGAGAAGTGGAGATCAGGCAGTCAGGAGGAATGATGTGTTGCGGAGAGAGCTCTACTTCCGAGGCATCCGAGGAACGAGAGAGAGCATCGGCCCTAATGTTCTTATCGGCAGGCCGAAAGTGAATTTCAAAATTAAATCGGGCAAAGAACAGAGACCACCTGGCCTGGCGAGGATTCAGCCATTCGGCAGACTGGAGATAGGAGAGGTTCTTGTGATCGGTGTAAATAATAACTGGAAATCTTGATCCCTCCAGCAGATGCCTCCATTCCTCAAGTGCTAATTTAATGGCTAGAAGCTCTCGATCCCCGATGGAGTAGTTCCTCTCCGCCGGAGAGAAGGTCCTAGAAAAAAAACCACAAGTAACAGCATGCCCGGAAGAATTTTTTTGTAGAAGGACCGCTCCAGCTCCTACTGAGGAGGCATCAACCTCCAATAGGAAGGGTTTAGATGGGTCAGGTCTGGAGAGCACGGGAGCCGAAGAAAAGGCAGACTTGAGCCGTTTAAAGGCGTCTTCCGCTTGAGGAGGCCATGACTTAGGATTGGCATTCTTCTTGGTTAAAGCCACGATAGGAGCCACAATGGTGGAAAAATGTGGAATAAATTGTCTGTAATAATTGGCGAACCCCAAAAAACGTTGGATAGCACGGAGTCCGGAGGGGCGTGGCCAATCTAAGACGGCAGAGAGTTTGTCTGGATCCATTTGTAGTCCCTGGCCAGAGACCAAGTATCCTAGGAAAGGAAGAGATTGGCATTCAAACAGACATTTCTCCATTTTGGCATAAAGTTGATTGTCACGAAGTCTCTGAAGAACCATGCGGACATGCTGGCGGTGTTCTTCTAGATTGGCAGAAAAAATCAGGATATCGTCCAGATATACAACAACACAGGAGTATAAGAGATCACGAAAAATTTCATTAACAAAGTCTTGGAAGACGGCAGGGGCGTTGCACAGGCCAAAGGGCATGACCAGATACTCAAAGTGTCCATCTCTAGTGTTAAATGCCGTTTTCCATTCATCCCCCTCTCTGATGCGGATGAGATTATAAGCACCTCTTAAGTCCAGTTTGGTAAAGATGTGGGCACCTTGGAGGCGATCAAAGAGTTCAGAGATGAGAGGTAGGGGGTAGCGGTTCTTTACCGTGATTTTATTAAGACCGCGGTAGTCAATGCAAGGACGTAGGGAGCCATCTTTTTTGGACACAAAGAAAAATCCGGCTCCGGCAGGAGAGGAAGATTTGCGGATAAAGCCCTTTTTTAAATTTTCCTGGATGTACTCAGACATAGCAAGAGTCTCTGGGGCGGAGTAGTGCCCGGGAGGAGGTCAATAGGACAGTCATAAGGCCTGTGAGGAGGTAGAGTCTCAGCTTGTTTTTTGCAAAAAACATCCGCAAAGTCCATATAGGCCTTAGGGAGACCGGTTACAGGGGGAACCACAGAGTCACGGCAAGGAGTACTGGGAACCGGTTTAAGGCAGTCCTTGAAACAAGAGGGGCCCCAACTCTTGATCTCCCCAGTGGACCAATCCAGGGTTGGGGAATGGTGTTGAAGCCAGGGTAGTCCAAGGAGAATTTCGGAAGTGCAATTGGGGAGGACCAAAAACTCAATTTTCTCGTGATGAGATCCGATGCACATTAGGAGGGGCTCCGTGCGGAAACGTATGGTACAGTCCAATCTTTCATTGTTAACACAATTGATGTAGAGGGGTCTGGCGAGACTGGTCACCGGGATGTTGAACCTGTTGACGAGAGAGGCCAAAATAAAATTTCCTGCAGATCCGGAATCCAAGAAGGCCATAGTAGAGAAGGAGAAGGTAGAGGCAGACATCCGCACAGGCACAGTAAGACGTGGAGAAGCAGAGTTGACATCAAGGACTGTCTCACCTTTGTGCGGAGTCAGCGTACGTCTTTCCAGGTGGGGAGGACGGATAGGAAAATCCTTCAGGAAGTGTTCGGTACCGGCACAGTACAGGCAGAGATTCTCCATGCGGCGTCGTGTCCTCTCTTGAGGTGTCAGGCGAGACCGGTCGACCTGCATAGCCTCCACGGCGGGAGGCACAGGAACGGATTGCAGGGGACCAGAGGAGAGAGGAGCCGGGGAGAAAAAACGCCTCGTGCGAACAAAGTCCATATCCTGGCGGAGCTCCTGACGCCTTTCGGAAAAACGCATGTCAATGCGAGTGGCTAGATGAATGAGTTCATGTAGGTTAGCAGGGATTTCTCGTGCGGCCAGAACATCTTTAATGTTGCTGGATAGGCCTTTTTTAAAGGTCGCGCAGAGGGCCTCATTATTCCAGGATAGTTCTGAAGCAAGAGTACGGAATTGTACGGCGTACTCGCCAACGGAAGAATTACCCTGGACCAGGTTCAACAGGGCAGTCTCAGCAGAAGAGGCTCGGGCAGGTTCCTCAAAGACACTTCGAATTTCCGAGAAGAAGGAGTGTACAGAGGCAGTGACGGGGTCATTGCGGTCCCAGAGCGGTGTGGCCCATGACAGAGCTTTTCCAGACAGAAGGCTGACTACGAAAGCCACCTTAGACCTTTCAGTAGGAAACTGGTCCGACATCATCTCCAAGTGCAGGGAACATTGGGAAAGAAAGCCACGGCAAAACTTAGAGTCCCCATCAAATTTATCCGGCAAGGATAGTCGTAGGCCTGAAGCGGCCACTCGCTGCGGAGGAGGTGCAGGAGCTGGCGGAGGAGATGACTGCTGAAGCTGTGGTAGTAACTGTTGTAGCATAACGGTCAGTTGAGACAGCTGTTGGCCTTGTTGCGCTATCTGTTGTGACTGCTGGGCGACCACCGTGGTGAGGTCGGCGACAACTGGCAGAGGAACTTCAGCGGGATCCATGGCCGGATCTACTGTCACGATGCCGGCTGGCAGGAGGTGGATCCTCTGTGCCAGAGAGGGATTGGCGTGGACCGTGCTAGTGGATCGGTTCTAAGTCACTACTGGTTTTCACCAGAGCCCGCCGCAAAGCGGGATGGTCTTGCTGCGGCGGTAGTGACCAGGTCGTATCCACTAGCAACGGCTCAACCTCTCTGACTGCTGAAGATAGGCGCGGTACAAGGGAGTAGACAGAAGCAAGGTCGGACGTAGCAGAAGGTCGGGGCAGGCAGCAAGGATCGTAGTCAGGGGCAACGGCAGGAGGTCTGGAACACAGGCTAGGAACACACAAGGAAACGCTTTCACTGGCACAATGGCAACAAGATCCGGCGAGGGAGTGCAGGGGAAGTGAGGTATAAATAGGGAGTGCACAGGTGAACACACTAATTAGAACCACTGCGCCAATCAGCGGCGCAGTGGCCCTTTAAATTGCAGAGACCCGGCGCGCGCGCGCCCTAGGGAGCGGGGCCGCGCGCGCCGGGACAGGACCGGCGGAGAGCGAGTCAGGTACGGGAGCCGGGGTGCGCATCGCGAGCGGGCGCCACCCGCATCGCGAATCGCATCCCGGCTGGAGGCGGTATCGCAGCGCACCGGGTCAGTGGATCTGACCGGAGCGCTGCAGTAGCGAGAGTGTAGCGAGCGCTCCGGGGAGGAGCGGGGACCCGGAGCGCTCGGCGTAACATTCCTCTGTTCTGCTGCTCACTCATTCTGACATCCACTGCTCAGGAAGAGGCGTGTCCGTGGCTAGCACTGAGACGGCTCTCACTCACCATGCATTCACTTCCTCCCTGAGTCTGCTGTGCTGGGTCTCTTCATCCAATCACGGCAGGTAGCTCTGTAACTCCCTCCTCTCTGATTTTATGCTGCAGTCTGATAGGACAGGAGTGAGCACAGAGGAGTGCTAGTCCCGCCCTCACTTCCTGGACTTTGTCCCTGCCTGTGCTTCAGTTGGGACAAAGATGATGCTGCAGCCGGACAGGATTATGCTCTGGATGGTATGGGGGACCCCTAGTGGTCTTTTTTCTAAGCCATGATTTCTATTAAAAAAATAAAATAAATATGAAATATATTAGGTTAATAATTTTACAAGATGTACAACATAAAAAAAGTTTCAATCTGACAGTGCCTATTTATAGGGATTCTGTTTGTTCTAGTTGAGAAACTAGAAACTGAACGTTTCCTGAAGCTGATGGATATTGCCAAACTTACAAAATCACCTTTTTATTTCTCAGCCAAGTGTCAAGGAGGCAGGGAAAAGCTGCTTGAGTGCCACAGTCTGACACGCCTCTTCACTTGCCTTAAAGGGGTACTCCACTGCTCAGCGTTTGGAACAAACTGTTCCGAACGCTGGAGCAGGCGCCGGGAGCTCATAACGCCATAGCCCCGCCCCCTCGTGATGTCACGCCCCGCCCCCTCAATGCAAGTCTATGGGAGGGGGCGTGACTGCCGTCACGCCCCCTCCCATAGACTTGCATTGAGGAGGTGGGGTGTGAAGTCATGACGGGGCGGTACTGTGACGTCACGAGCTGCTGGCTCCAGCGTTCGGAACAGTTTGTTTCAAACACTGAGCAGCAGAGCACCCCTTTAACCCCCAGCCCCTCTTACACTCATGCACAGGGCTCTGTGTCAAGGAGGGGCTGGAAGGGAAGGGCATGCATGCATGTATGTTAGGTTGTGGCACTTAAGCAGTTCAGCCCCGCCTCCTTGACATTTGGCTAAGGAAAAAAATAAGGCAATTTAAAAAAATGTCCTGCGCAGTATATACACCAGGCTCAAGTAGTAATTTGGGTATGGGACTTGTTTAACTAGTCACGGCAGCCCAGTCTCATTTACATACTGCGTGGGACAATTCTACACGTTGTCCCTTGTTTTATGGGAGTCAAACTTCCAGGTTCCCTTTAAAACACTGCTCCCCCTCCTCCCTTATAAACTTGTATGGGCAGCATGTAACCTAATCCTTCAGTGAGCCACTAGACTTTAGCTGTTTTAAGATGATGATGGGTTTAGGACAGGGTCATGAATAGTAATAGGAGACACAGACATTCATCTCTGACAAAGTTTCTTCACCTGTTCTACTGATTTATGCAAAGTTTGTCTGTAACTATGGCGACACATAGATACCCAAGAGCTGTAGACACACTTTTAAAAAGACTGTTTTTCAGGAATACACCAGATTGTCCATCAATCAGATATTGGTGGGTTTTAACCCTTAGGACCCCGATTGTTCAGAAAGTTGTTCTTTATATACTAATAAGAAGAATATGAAGGAGCATAAGGTTTATTCATATGGCAACAACATATTCTGTAGTGTATGATATCAAGAGAAACCATGAACACATGAACCAACACTGTAGATTATTGATAAGATCCAAGATTCTCTATAATGGCGTCGACAGGATCGGCTGTTACATAGAGAATGGTGTAAGTGACCTCACCAGCAGAATAGTGAGTACAGCTGTGGGATATAATACAGGATATAACTCAGGATCAGTACAGGATAAGTAATGTAATGTATGTACACAGTGACCTCACCAGCAGAATAGTGAGTAAAGCTCTGGAGTATAATACAGGATATAACTCAGGATCAGTACAGGATAAGTAATGTAATGTATGTACACAGTGACCTCACCAGCAGACTAGTGAGTACAGCTCTGGGGTATAATACAGGATATAACTCAGCATCAGTACAGGATAAGTAATATAATGTATGTACACAGTGACCTCACCAGCAGAATAGTGAGTACAGCTCTGGGGTATAATACAGGATATAACTCAGCATCAGTACAGGATAAGTAATGTAATGTATGTACACAGTGACCCCACCAGCAGAATAGTGAGTACAGCTCTGGAGTATAATACAGGATATAACTCAGGATCAGTACAGGATAAGTAATGTAATGTATGTACACAGTGACCTCACCAGCAGAATAGTGAGTACAGTTCTGGAGTATAATACAGGATATAACTCAGGATCAGTACAGGATAAGTAATGTAATGTATGTACACAGTGACCTCACCAGCAGAATAGTGAGTACAGCTCTGGAGTATAATACAGGATATAACTCAGGATCAGTACAGGATAAGTAATGTAATGTATGTACACAGTGACCTCACCAGCAGACTAGTGAGTACAGCTCTGGGGTATAATACAGGATATAACTCAGCATCAGTACAGGATAAGTAATGTAATGTATGTACACAGTGACCTCACCAGCAGAATAGTGAGTGCAGCTCTGGAATATAATACTGGATATATACTCGGGATCTCTACAGGATAAGTAATGTAATGTATGTACACAGTGACCTCACCAGCAGAATAGTGAGTGCAGCTCTGGAATATAATACTGGATATATACTCGGGATCTCTACAGGATAAGTAATGTAATGTATGTACACAGTGACCCCACCAGCAGAATAGTGAGTACAGCTCTGGAATATAATACCGGATATATACTCGGGATCTCTACAGGATAAGTAATGTAATGTATGTACACAGTGAGTTCACGGTTTATGTAGGTAACATATGAATGAGTGCCCTTCTAGCATTGCAGACAACTAAAATTATTTAATCTACACTGCAAGTGAAATGTACATAAAGAAAGTTTTCCACCACCTCTCTGTCAGTTCCACACAGTCCCATAATTTAAAAAAATAACATTTATCGTCATAGGTAAAGAAGTGGCTTGTCAGTGAATTGAAAGGATGCATGGTTCAGAAGCCCACAGTACGGTATAAGGATGAAGACCATAGGTGAGCAGTCATGTTCCTCTGATGGCAGCAGCACAGACGTGATGAGATCGGACATTATAAAGTGCCTGAACAGGTGAAAAGATTCGCAGAAGGGCTCAGAGTCCGCACAGCACAGAGTTCTCCAGGGTGAAGTCATAATGGAATCTGGCAAAAGTCTCGTCCAGGCTGTATACGGGGACCGGCTCGGGAAGCTCCTGGCAGATGTTCTGCACCTCCTGCACATGAGGGGCCAGGATGAAAGGGATGTCATTCAGCAAGTCGGTCATCACAGAGTTACCTTCTGAGACCTGACTGGTCAGCTTAGCAGCGCCTGAAACATTGCTGTTCCCCTGAGAGAAGCTTCCCGGCGGCGGCATCTAAAACAGAAATGACGAGGCACATGAGAAACAAATTCTGCTCAAACTGCAAATCATGATACAATATATCAGGGTTTCCCAACCTTTGTGTCTCCAGATGTTACAAAACTACAACACTCGGCATGCTGGAAGTTATAGCTTTGCAACAGCTGGAAGCACATTGTTTGGAAAACACTAATTTAGATGTAGAGATGCGAATACAGAAGAATTCACATAATCCAGTCCCCATGAAATCAACCAGTGCAAGATTAATAAAAATCTATCTATGTACAAGAAACTTACTATAGTTAAGAAACTACTATAATACTGCCTCATATATACAAGAATATAACTACTATAATACTGCCTCATATATACAAGAATATAACTACTATAATACTGCTTCTATGTACAAGAATATAACTACTATAATACTGCTCCTATGTACAGGAATATAACTACTATAATACTGCTCCTATATACAAGAATATAACTACTATAATACTGCTCCTATGTACAAGAATATAACAACTATAATACTGCTCCTATATACAAGAATATAACTACTATAATACTGCTCCTATATACAAGAATATAACTACTATAATACTGCCTCCTAGCTGAGAGGTTGTGTCTGTGTAGCTCTCCTGATGTCTGGAAAAAGCCCAGGGAGGGGCCACCCTGGGTGGGGAAGCTCCCCAAGCAAGGCCCAGGCTTCAAGGCCTATTCTGGGAATTAATCCCCAGACACCTCAAACCATGGATGAAAATCCTAAAGTTTCTATGGATGTGAGAAATTTTCAGAATGTTGTCAGTTCTGGTGCAGTAAGAAGCACAGATGAGAAGAAAGTCTTGGAACTAAAGAAGGAATCAAGTAAGGTAATGGCTGCAGATACAATCCACCCCTCCTGCAGTCAGACAGAGGAGAACATCCCTGGAGAAGCAGACCATGCAGGAGAATCTGCAGCAGCCTGTCCTGATACGTTCTGACCGCACACGATACGGGAGCGGGAGCAGCGCAAAAGTTACAAGCACGCCAGAGGGGACCAGAGGGAGTACAGCAGGAAGGCTTCAGGGGGCCACAAGTGCGGTCACTGGGAAAAACCAGGGGCCCAGTCCTTAGTCTGGAGATTGTGACCCTGCAGCAGTGACCACAGCAACACCGAGACAGATCCCACCTCAGAAGCAGAGTCCTGTGAGTACCCCACCAGCGCGGCCCCCCAATACTCAGCGGGCGCCTGAACTGTGTTTGGCCGAGCAGATCCCAGCTCTGGTAAAAAGACTTGAGACTTTAAAAAAGACAAAGTTACAGCTGCAGAAACAGATAGACTGTATTTACAAGCTAAAGGCAGCAAACCCCAATAACCAGGCTGTACATGACAAGAAGCTGAGCTCCCTCGCTGTGCAGCTCGCTGACACTGTGCAGGACATGGAGGACGTATTGGACCAGATGGGACCAGTCGCTGAGACCTTCAGAAACCAGCAGCGATTTGAGGGATATAAGGAAAGACCAGCAACAAAGTCATCTACATCTACTGCTGAACCCAAGTCTTCAGCCTCACCAGGGGACACCCAGCAGTCCTGTACAAGACAAGAGGACATCCAGCAGTCCTGTGCAAGACCACTCCTCAGACCAGCCAGCTTCCCTTTTGAGAAAGGGGATTTGTACAGACAAGCAGAAGCAAGCGTCCAGCAACATCAGAGACCTGCAGAGACTCCTCCAGAGGTACCACAAGTCCCAGCAGTCAGCACGGTGAAGCAGGACTATGGACACATACCTGAAGGTAACTCTGTAACAGTAGTGCAGTCACCACAAGCCCCTGGGGGCAGTAGAGAGCAGCAGGACTGTGGACTCTTACCTGAAGGCAGCAGTGCAGCAGAGAGTTCACAGGACATGGCTCTGCAGGGCTTGCTGGGCTCTGTAGTGCAGGATCATACTGCCAGTGACTGCACTGATATGACTGTATGTGATATTACTGATAATGTGTCTGCAGAGGGGGGCGCTTCACAGTCTGTGTGGGATCTGGGGTCATCTCTGGGGTCAGGTCCACCATTAGTTCAGCCTTCAGAGGCTGGTGACCCCCAGAGTATAGAGGTTGATGGTGGGGAGGGGGCTGTACAGTCTGATGCACAACACTTCCCCCCTTTAGTCACACAAGTGTCAGACCCCCCTAGTACGGCTGGTCAGCAGCCACCACAGCGCCCCCAAGTACAGCAGGAGGGTAGAAGTAGTGGCGCCTCCTCTGGTAATGCCTGGAGTCGTGGGTCACCATTCATGTCCAATGTAAACTATACGGGTCAGGCTTTCAAGAGGAGGAACGTGGTCAGGTTCAGACATAGAGGGGCCAAGGAGGAGCTGCCTGACAGGAGGTTTGTGGTCCGTGAACTTCTGTGCCACCAAATGGGCTTCCTGCCATCTAACATCCTGGCAGTGATAAACCTTCCTGACAGGCAGGGCTATGACGTCAGCTTCAAACTCATGTCTGACCTGGACCGCTTCTGGGCCCATGTCACCCGGGTGAGAGATGCTGATGGCTGGAATAAGTTCAGCTTTGTCCCCATCTCCAGACCAGACACAGCAAACGTCACCATTATATTCTGGAACGAGTCTGTCCCCCCCCAGGATATTGTTGTGTGGTTAAAAAGACACTGTGACCTAATGTCAGACCTGACTAAGACCAGGGATGAGGACGGCATATGGACGGGCGGGTGGAAGGTCCTGGTAAAGTTACGGCAGATTAATAACATTACCCAACATCTGCCCAATTCATTTTTCATTGGTCGGGAGAAAGGGGTTTGTTTCTATGCAGGTCAGCCCAGAAAATGTTTCAAGTGTGGGAAGACCGGTCATATCGCGAGTGTGTGCACCCTGGTGAAGTGTAATTTATGTGGGGAGATCGGCCATGTCAGCGCCACCTGCCAGAACATCCGCTGCAACCTCTGTGGTAAGACCGGTCACTCCCACAGGGACTGTCCTGACGCCTGGCATAACATCTGTAAGGACTTCCCTGATGAGGACCTGCTGGAGGGGGCAGAGGACCTGGAGGGGGAGACGTTGGTGTCAGGGTCAGCAGTGACACAGCCCGAGCCTCAGCATAACACTAGGGGTGACAATATGGGTGACACTGTAGGTGACACTAGGGGTGACAATATGGGTGACAATATTGGTGACACAGTGCCCGACCAGTCCCAGCCAGGAGCCACTGAGGGGAACAGGGAGGTCACTGAGCAGGTTGTGGCCATGTCTTCTTCTGCCCCAGCATCAATAAATCCGCAGAAGAGACGGAAAAAAGACAAAACCAGCCGTAAGCCTGAGGAGGGATGGACCACTGTCCAAAAGCCCTCCAAAAAGAAAGTAGACCCCGGGTCAGGTGTAATGACCATCACAAATAGGTACAGTGTGTTGTCAGAGTCAGACGCTGAGGAAGAGATGGAGAGGGAGCTAAAGAGAGTGATAGAGGAATTTAATGAAGACCAAGAGGGTGATCCCCCCACAAAAAGGAGACCCCCACGGGATAAACGTCTGTCCGAATCGGACATGGAAACAGGTGGTCAGCAGGAGGGCTCGGACTCAGATCTGTGATGATGGGGGTGACATCTCTGCTTCTTCTACTTTCCTTTGTTATGATGGCCGACTTTACCCTTAAAGTGTTCTCCAGTAATGTGAACAGTGTCAGAGTGAGGAGGATCAGACACGTCGTATATGACCATCTAAAGTCTATTGATGCTGACATCTTCTTCTTACAGGAGACACGTTTAAATACTCAAGGACTGTTACGTGAAGCAGAGCGTGAATGGCGGTCTGGTCCATCCTTTTGGTCACTGGCTGTGGAACCAAGTGCCGGGGTCTCTATCCTCTTTACCACCAATGATGTAACTATACATAGGCTGACAGAGGTATTGATGGGAAGGTGCCTAATGCTAGAAGTTACTATTCGGGGTAGAAGGCTCCGACTCATTAATATCTATGGTTCACAGACAGTGACTGAAAGGGTTAACCTTTATAATGAAGTGAAGCCATATCTCTTCACGTCTGTCCCTGTCATCTTGGCCGGAGATTTTAATGCCTCCAGAACAACTAGTGACAGAACATCTAATAGACCTCTAACACGAGACTCCAAGGTCTTAAACCAAATCATTCTACAGGCCGGGTTGTCAGATGTGTTTGTGCAGGGTGGTCGGAAGGCAAAGTTTACCTATTTTTGTGGTGGAAGAAGCAGTAGGATAGATTTGGCTCTGGTTAGTCCTACAGAGACGATTGGTGAGAAAGATGAGAAGATCGTCCCTTATTCTGACCATCTGGCCTTATATTTTTGTTTGGGTGTCACACAGGGTCCTGAGACAGGTAGAGGGTTGTGGAGACTGAATTCCAGCCTATTAGAAGATCCTTCTGTGCAGAGACAGGTTCACTCTCTTATACAGGGTCAGCTAGAGAGGGTGGACTTCTATGATGATATGGCCGCCTGGTGGGAGGATGTCAAGGATGAGATCAGAACCCTCTTAAAGAGACTGTCAGTTATAAAGGGGAAGAGTAAGTATGGCCAGTATCTCAAGCTGCGGAAAGAATTGGAGTCACTGTATTCGGCGGGTGGGGACCAACAAAGGATAGACCGGCTGAAATCTGAGATAAGGCAGTATCAGTACAGCAGGTATACCTCCCTGGTTCTTGAACGGGATTATGGGTCCTTAGGGTCTCCTGATCCCTTTGAGAATTGCCGGGAGCGGGTGGCAAATAAATCTGTCGCCGGTCTCACTGACTCCCAGGGTGTTTTGCAGGAATCTCGGGAGGGTGTCCTGGGGGTGGTGAGATCGTACTATGCTGACTTGTTTCAGAGGAAGGTTTTGGATAGAGACAAGATGACCCAATTCTTGGAGACAACTCCGCTCCCTGATACTAATGATTTGGACTTTTCTCCTTTGACAGCAGAATTGACGGTGGCGGAGGTCAAAGAGGCCATTGATAAGTTACATCTGAAGAAGGCACCAGGTCCGGATGGGATAACAGCAGAATTCTATAAGACATTCAGAGACCTCTTGGCCCCAATTCTCGTGGATGTTTACACAAATTGTCTAGAAAGTCACCTGATGCCTCCATCCATGAGAGTGTCCTCGCTGATTCTGCTGTCTAAAGGTAAAGAGCCGAGTGACATCAAGAACTGGAGGCCGATTGCCCTCTTGAATGTCGACAGGAAGATTCTGGCAAAGATCCTGTTTTCTAGGTTAGTTTGTCTGTCCCCGGCACTGTTGGCAGGCTGTCAGTATGGCACAGTAAAAGGGCGGAACATCTCTGGGGCAGTGATCTCCATAAGGGAGATGTTTGAGAGATGTAAAGCCCTGAGGTGTGGGAGATATGTTGTCAGTCTTGACCAGGCTAAAGCCTTTGACAGAGTAGATCATGAGTATCTATGGGCCACTTTGTCAAAGTACGGTATTCCGGGACAATTTATCGATTGGCTGAAGACTTTGTATTGTGAGGCCGAGAGCTTTCCTCTGATCAATGGTTGGCAGGGTGACACCTTCAGGGTTGAGGCGGGGGTGAGACAAGGTTGCCCACTGAGCCCGCTGCTGTATGTATTTGCCTTAGACCCGTTTCTGAGGTCACTGCAGGAGTGTGGTTTTCAGGGGGTGCCGGTCCCCCACTGCCTACCCCTGAGTGTTGTTGCCTACGCGGATGATGTGACCGTAGTGATATCTGAGCCTCGTGAGGTGGAGATGTTGTCTGCGGCCATCAGAAGTTACTCGGAGGCCTCAGGGTCTCTGGTCAACCTTGAGAAGAGTCAAGCTCTCTGGGTATCAGATACTGATCCAGATTTTGATCTGCCCCAATTTGTGAGAGCCTCCTCCTATATTAAAATCCTAGGGGTCAAATTCGGGAGGGACGATAACGCCAAACTAAATTGGGAAGAGAAGTTGGAAGCCGGAAATGCAAAGGTTCAGCGCTGGAAGAACTGGAGGCTGACCTATAGAGAAAGGGTTAAAATGTTGAAGACTTACCTGGTCCCCGTCTTTTTGTATGTCTCTGTTGTTTTTCCTTTGCCAGAATATTTCTCCGCTCGGCTCTTTAGCCTGTTCTTCCAAATGTTCTGGGGGAACAGGTTGAATCTGATAAAAAGAGGGGTCACCTACCTACAGAGGAGAGAGGGTGGGTTGGATATGCTGAATCCAAGGGTGTTCTTTGACTCCATGTTTCTAAAAGTTAATTTTGGTTGCATGGACTCAAACAACAGCTCCCTGTGGGCGAATAGTATCAGGGACTGGATATTGCCTTTTGCAGAGTCTTGGGTGCGAGGCGGCAGTCTCAAGAGGGGGAGATGGACGCGTGACTACCTCCCCCCGTACCTGGAATACGGGCTCAGATGTCTGAAGAGATGGCGCATTGAGAAGTCCTATATAGAGAGTAAGCCAAGGAAGGATCTATACGTAAGGGTTTGTAGGGCTTTCTTCTGCTCTCCGCTTGCCTTGAGGGATTGTGTGACCAGCACTTTACAGGAAAGTCTAAAGTTCCTCAATGGGAAACGACTCCCCGCAAAATTCTTTGACATAGCTTGGCTGTCACTACATGGGAGGCTCTTTGTCAGGGGTAACCTGAAATATCTAAGTGTCTCAGATAGGAACTGTCCTCTGGGTTGTCAGCAGGAGGAGACTATGGAGCATTTCATATCTGACTGTAGGGCCGGGAGGAGGATATGGGAAGAAGTGTCCAGTAAGCTGAACATCCCATTACTGCAGAACCTGGCGTATCCTGACATCATATATGCTGTACCATCCAGTAACAGGACTGTAGACAGGGGGACTATGTACATTATAATTACTATCACTAAATATTACCATTGGCACATGAGAACTAGAGTGTCCATACACAACGAGCCATTCCACCACATCACAGCAGTAAGCCAGATAATGTCCGAGCTCCAGTGGGTAAAGTCATTAGAGATACGGAGGAACCAAAATAATGGGAAATTATGGAGTAATGTCTCTTTGGTTTAACACGGATGATGTCATGTTATTTAATTACATTTTTTTGTGTTTTTCCTTTTCCAGCAAATGTGGACTTTCTAAGTTTAATATTACTCTGTACATACTCTAGTTGAGTAGTCATTGTGTGTACAATGCTTGTTATTTTTGTTTTGCATTGTAAGAATTTATGTTAATTGTAATTTTGTTTGTTTTCACAATAAAAATTGCCTCCTATGTACAAGAATATAACTACTATAATACTGCTCCTATATATAAGAATATAACTACTATAATACTGCCTCCTATATACAAGAATATAACTACTATAATACTGCCTCCTATATACAAGAATATAACTACTATGATACTGCTCCTATGTACAGGAATATAACTACTATAATACTGCTCTTATATACAAGAATATAACTACTATAATACTGCTCCTATATACAAGAATATAACTACTATAATACTGCTCCTTTATACAAGAATATAACTACTATAATACTGCTCCTATATACAAGAATATAACTACTATAATACTGCCCCTATATGAAAGAATATAACTACTATAATACTGCTCCTATATACAAGAATATAACTACTATAATACTGCTCCTATATACAAGAATATAACTACTATAATACTGCTCCTATATACAAGAATATAACTACTATAATACTGCTTCTATATACAAGAATATAACTACTATAATACTGCTCCTATATACAAGAATATAACTACTATAATACTGCTCCTATATACAGGAATATAACTACTATATTACTACTCCTATATACAAGAATATAACTACTATAATACTGCTCCTATATACAAGAATATAACTACTATAATACTGCTCCTATACATAAGAATATAACTACTATAATACTGCTCCTATACATAAGAATATAACTACTATAATACTGCTCCTATACACAAGAATATCACTACTATAATACTGCCTCCTATGTACAAGAATATAACTACTATAATACTGCTGCTATATACAGGAATATAACTACTACAATACTACTCCTATATACAAGAATATAACTACTATAATACTGCTCCTATATACAAGAATATAACTACTATAATACTGCTCCTATATACAAGAATATAACTACTATAATACTGCTCCTATACATAAGAATATAACTACTATAATACTGCTCCTATACATAAGAATATAACTACTATAATACTGCCCCTATATACAAGAATATAACTACTATAATACTGCCTCCTATGTACAAGAATATAAATACTATAATACTGCTCCTATATACAAGAATATAACTACTATAATACTGCTCCTATATACAAGAATATAACTACTATAATACTGGCCCTATATACAAGAATATAACTACTATAATACTGCTCCTATATACAAGAATATAACTACTATAATACTGCTCCTTTATACAAGAATATAACTACTATAATACTGCTCCTATATACAAGAATATAACTGCTATAATACTGCTCCTATATACAAGAATATAACTACTATAATACTGTCTCCTATATACAAGAATATAACTACTATAATACTGCCTCCTATATACAAGAATATAATTACTATAATACTGCCTCCTATATACAAGAATATAACTACAATAATACTGCCTCATATATACAAGAATATAATTACTATAATACTGCCTCCTATATACAAGAATATAACTACTATAATACTGCTCCTATATACAAGAATATAACTACTATAACACTGCTCCTATATACAAGAATATAACTACGATAATACTGCCTCCTATATACAAGAATATAACTACTATAACACTGCTCCTATATACAAGAATATAACTTCAGGCCTCTGAGAGGCCATCGTATGTCGATTTTATCATATGTCGGGGTCATCGCAGGTCGGGGGGTTACTGTACTATAATGCTGCTCCTATATACAACAACAATATAACTACTATAATACTGCTCCTATATACAAGAATATAACTTTATAGCACAAGTGAGATGTTTTAATAAAAAATGTAAAAAAAATTTATCCTTGAGATACCTTAACACTATATATCAACTTTTGATATATTTCAGATTAATGAATGTTGAATAACTTTCCAATAGCATGTTAATGAAAAATATGCTTCTTTCTATTGTATTTTTCCCGATCAGTCCTGTCAGCAAGCATTTCTGACTCATGCTGGAGTCCTAAACACTCAGAGCTGCCAGCCTGCTTTGTTCACAGCTAAACAGGCTGTGAACAAAGCAGGCTGGCAGCTCTGAGTGTTCTCCTTTGTGAACAAAGCAGACTGGCAGCTCGTAGTGTTTAGGACTGCAGCACGAGTCTGAAATGCTTGCTGCCAGGACTGGTAGGGAGACCCCTAGTGGTCATTTCTTCAAAGTGGAAAATTAAATAGAAAGAAGCATATTTTTTAATAACATGCAATTGTAAAGTTATTCTGCATACATTAATCTATAATATATCAAAAGTTTTTTTGATGAGAGGTACCCTTTAAAGTTCCTGATGGATATATCCGTCATGTTGTGGGAACATATCCATCACTGGGCATATAAAAAACAAAAACATCTTGAAAAAAATGGTTTATTTTGTTGGAGGGGGGGGGGGGGTTGGTGATGATAGTCCCCATTTATACTGCATTTCTGCAGTATAGGTGTCCGTTGTCATGTCAAAAAAAAGGGATGCCAATGTATACTGTAGCAGTCTCATTCAGAAATGACTGGAGCTGCTACAGTATAGGACAGCATCACTTTTTTTGACGTGATACCTCTGCTGAAACGCAGTCGGAACGGGATGCAGTGTAGGGTCACATAGAGTGCATCCGCAGCATATTTCACACCGCTGATGCCCCCGGCAGTCACAAAGGCGAGATCACTCCTGTGGCTGGGTAGCTCAGTGTGTCGGCTCATGTCTTCCCGCAGGAAATCCGCAGCTATGAGTGGACACACAAAGCTACCCAGCCGCAGCAGGGAGCTCATTATTGTGACTGCGGGCAGGCATTCGCAGCATGTAATATGCTGCGGATATGCACTGTGTGATCCTACACATTATGCATTTTTATTTTTCACTATATTTATTTAATAAATGTATTTTTATTTTTTATCTTATTTTTTTACACTTTTATTTATTTTATATAATTTTTTGACACTTTTTATTTTTTATGTTTTGGAATACTTAATATTCCAAAGCATTGCAGTTATATGCTGCCTGCCAGTTTTACACTGCCCCTGGCATGTCCTGACGGCAATCACTGGGGCAGACCTGGGGGTCCTTGTAAAAAACCCACGGCTGCCCAGGTAACTAGTAGCACCCCGCAATCATTGCGGGGTGCGACAGGAGACAGACAGAGGCTGTAAGGGTTAAACTGCCGGGACTGAACTGCCGGGGATCACACACAGCGCCCCGCGATCACACTGCGGAGTGCTGCAGGGAAGACAGAGGGAGCTCCCTCCCTCTGTCAAAACACTTACAGCCCACGGTCACTTCCGACCATGGCTGTAAGGGTTAAACTGCTGGGACTGAAGTTTACTTCGGTCCTGGCAGTGTGGCAGAGTCCTGGCTGTGTGTTACAGCCGAGTCCCTGCCGCGATCTCGTGGGTGCACTGGGCAGCACCCACGAGAACCATGGACGTGTATACTCGTCCTGGTGCGGGAACATGCATCCTGCCTGGACGTGTACACACGTCCATGGTCGTTAATGTGTTAAGAGTCTCCTCTGTCCTCCACTCATGTGTATTAATGGCTCCTGTTTGAACTTGTTATCAGTATAAAAGACATCTGTCCACAACCTCAAACAGTCACACTCCAAACTCCACTATGGCCAAGACCAAAGATCTGTCGAAGGACACCAGAAACAAAATTGTAGACCTGCTGGGAAGACTGAATCTGCAATAGGCAAGCAGCTTGGTGTGAAGAAATCAACTGTGGGAGCAATTATTAGAAAATGAAAGACATACAAGACCACTGATAATCTCCCTCGATCTGGAGCTTCACAAAATGAACACAAGAACGGTGAGCAAAAATCCCAGAACCACACGGGGGGGGGGGGGGGGGGGCTAGTGAATAACCTGCAGAGAGCTGGGGCATAAGTAACAAAGGCTACCATCAGTAACACACTATGCTAGGGATTTAAATCATGCAGTGCCAGATGTGTCCCCCTGCTTAAGCCACTACATGTCCGGGCCCGTCTGAAGTTTGCTAGAGAGCATTTGGATGATCCAGAAGAATTTTGGGAGAATGTCTTATGGTCAGATGAAACCAAAGTAGAACTTTTTTGGTAAAAACTCAACTCATCGTGTTTTGAGGAGAAAGAATGCTGAGTTGCAACCAAAGAACACCATACCTACTGTGAAGCATGGGGGTGGAAACATCATGCTTCGGGGCTGTTTATCTGCTAAGGGACCAGGATGACTGATCTGTGTAAAGGAAAGAATGAATGGGGCCATGTATCGTGAGATTTTGACTGAAAACCTCCTTCCATCAGCAAGGGCATTGAAGATGAAACGTGGCTGGGTCTTTCAGCATGACAATAATCCCAAACGCACCACCCGGGCAACGAAGGAGTGGCTTCGTAAGAAGCATTTCAAGGTCCTGGAGTGGCCGAGCCAGTCTCCAGATCTCAACCCCATAGAAAAGCTTTGGAGGGAGTTGAAAGTCTGGGTTGCCCAGCGACCGCCCCAAAATATCACTGCTCTAGAGGAGATCTGCATGGAGGAATGGGCCAAAATACCAGCAACAGTGTGTGAAAACCTTGTGAAGACTTACAAAAAACGTTTGACCTCTGTCATTGCCAAGAAAGGGTTTATAACAAAGTATTGAGATTAACTTTTGTTATTGACCAAATACTTATTTTCCGCCATCATTTGCAAATACATTTTTTAAAAATTAGACAATGTGATTTTATGGATTATTTTTTTCTCATATTAAGTGGGAGAATTTGCACAATTGGGGGCTGACTAAAAACTTTTTTGCCGCATTGTGTGCATATATTATATATATATATATATATATATATATATATATATATATATATATATATATATAATTGTGTATGTGATATCCACACTAGAGCAGGAACACTCCGCAGAGGCTCCTAGACAGAAGAATTCCTTGAATCGTCCATGCTCCAAGGACCCCAGCGACGCCGCTCGCTTGAAACTCATCCACTTCCATTATTCATTGACCTTTCTTGGATTCCACAGCTTTTAGTTCTGAAAGGCTCTTGGAAGATGGCGGCGAGCCAAGGCCAAAAAGCATTTCTGGAGATCCTGAGCGCAGACGCTCGCGTCCTACGTTACCTGGTAAGGCAGATTGTAGGAGAAATCGCTCCCAGGAAATGGGGGTGTAGAGTCTCTCCGCTCTGCGGGAGTCTGTCCTGTAGGAGACACAAAGGAATGAAATGTTACGTGATCCGTATCTCAGGGCGAATGCAAAATCCGATACTCTCTGCAAAAATTCCTGTAGTCTGGTAAGTGCAGGAAATAGTCTGGATTATCAGGCTAGTGACCCTCTAAGACAGTATTTCACAACCATGGTGCCTCCAGCTGTTGCAAAACTACAACTCTCAGCATGCCCGGACAGCCAACGGCTGTCCGGGCATGCTGGGAGTTGTAGTTTTGCAACTGCTGGAGGATCATGTATATCACAGATAACTTAAGGCAAATACAAATTACATGGCACAATAAGGCAATTAGTCAAACATTAGCCATAAAGGTGGGAAATACCTCTATCTAAAATTGGACCCACTCCGATACCTTTCTAGAGCTGCCATGTAATGTGTACTCTATCTGCAGGGTATCGGACTGGGGGGGTCCAATTTTGGACACCGGCATTTACCACTTTATGCTTCTGTCCCTTGATGAACCCCGTTACAACATAGGACGGAGAAACACGTCAGGATTATAACCCAAATCCAAAGAACTAATTGTGCACTCCACTATTAAATGGGCACTGTCATTAAAACTAATGTTTGCTATTGCATTCCTTATGGTAAGTAAAAAATCTTTCTAATGTACTTTGCCTAAAAAAAATAATGTAGCTTTCTATGTTTTATGTGTGTATTGAAAAAGCTGCCTCTAGATGTCTCCCTACTTGTCCAGAGCACATTTCCCCCTTATGTCTTGCACAGACTTTGGACTCCTGTTGGCCTGGCAGAAGTCCAAAATCAGGAAACGCTGAGGGGTGTGTGTGCAGCCTTAGCCAATCATAGCTCATCTCACACTGAACTGCTCTGGGCTGTGTGTAGCAAAGTGAGGGAGGAAGTTCTCCTCTGTATGGCCTCAGATGATGTCACTCCTGCTGGGGAACGCCCCTTCCCAGTCTGTGAATCTGACTGAGACTGAGCAGAAAATACAGAGCAATATCAAGGTAGAAAACTAAAAAATAATAATAAAAATAAAGGCAGGGGGTGGTTTATCATGATGGGGCAGTGAACGGGGAGGATTATAACATTTAACAAGATCATGTCTGGTACTCTTTAAGGAAATGGGTAGCATCAGGCCGAATGTACGATACGGCTGTAGCCGCTTGGTATCGCTCCCGATCCCACATATGTTTTTGCATCCTTGAAATAAAGACAAGAAGATTTCATATCGGTGAGTGCTACTATTCCTTCTTATGGACTTCTGGAATAAATAGCGGCCACTGCAGGAGAAATGTGGTACTGCATGCTGATCAGCTGATATCTGCAATAAGTGTGGAATAAGTATTTTTTTTATTTTTATTTTTTTATTATTATTGGGGGGGGGGGGGGGGGGCAAATGGCACAAACTGTTAGGCCATGTTCACAAGTGCAGAATTCCACACTGGAATTTCGCAGGAAAGATTCTGCAGCAGCAGAGTCATATTGTATTCAATGGGATTCTGCTGGCTGTGCACACGGCAGAATTTCCGCGCCAGATGTTTCTGGCACGGAAATTCCAATTTCCGTGTCCGCAGAAAGTACCAACCCCTCTATTCTTTCTGCAGAATCCGCACGTAATGCATTGCTGCCTATGAGACGGTGCATTCCCGTACAGTTCTAGCGACGGCATATCATGCCAGGGCGCCCACAGTCTGCGGAATGTCCGCACGGAGCATAAGAGATATGCTTTACAGCAAGCACTCTAGACATCAGCAGCCGTCCCATTTACACGAATGAGAAATGTTTTTTTGGTGTGCTCCGTGACCATTGAAGAGGTCATTCCATGGGGAGGGGAGGCTGAGCTGTGAGCTTCATCTATTGTCTTCTCTACGTACTAATGTCACCTCTCACTGTAATCCCGTACAGATCACTTTCCAGCAGCCTCCTCCTTATTATCACAGACAAAACAGGGATGTCTCAATTTAGCTTTAGGCCTAGTGGTCAGAATGGGAACAACAAGATTCCAGGACTATTTTAAAACATAGATAGTATAATAGAAAATTTAAAAATAAAAACAGCAACAAAATTTTTTTTTTAAATATATATTTAACTTAAATACTTAATTTAACCAATAGGTGATTTTCTGAAGACGCGTTCCCTGATCACAAAGTCCTTATGTCTTGGCGCTGAAGAGCGAGTCCACCTGGGATTACCCTGTATATAAATCTGCTGACTGCTTAGAAATCTTCACATCAGAGAGCGGACAAGTAATCTGCAGATCATCAGAACAGATAATCTCGGGATCAGACGTCTCCTCAGAAAATGTTAAAGATTAAGAACATTTGTTTGCAATAAATGTTGATTAGCTGGGATTAGTCTATGGCAGTGGTCTCCAACCTGCAGACCTCCAGATGTTACAAAACTACAACTCCCAGCATGCCCGGACAGCCGTTGGCTGTCCGGGCATGCTGGGAGTTGTAGTTTTGCAACATCTGGAGGTCCACAGGTTGGAGACCACTGGTCTATAGTATACCTTCCATACGGGGGCCCCGTGTGATGGGAGGGGAAAACAGAGAGGGGCCACATGTGATCGGAGAGGGGAGAAGACAGAGGGGCCACATGTGATCGGAGAGGGGAGGGGAGAAGACAGAGGGGCCACATGTGATGGGAGAAGACAGAGGGGCCACATGTGATGGGAGAAGACAGAGGGGGCCACATGTGATGGGAGAAGACAGAGGGGCCACATGTGATGGGAGAAGACAGAGGGGCCACATGTGATGGGAGTAGACAGAGGGGGCCACATGTGATGGGAGAAGACAGAGAGGGCCACATGTGACGGGAGAAGACAGAGGGGCCACATGTGACGGGAGAAGACAGAGGGGCCACATGTGACGGGAGAAGACAGAGGGGCCACATGTGATGGGAGAAGACAGAGGGGCCACATGTGACGGAAGAAGACAGGGGCCACATGTGATGGGAGAAGACAGAGGGGCCACATGTGATGGGAGAACACAGAGGGGGCCACATGTGATGGGAGAAAACAGAGGGGCCACATGTGATGGGAGAACACAGAGGGGCCAAATCTGATGGGAGAAGACAGAGGGGCCACATGTGATGGGAGAAGACAGAGGGGCCACATGTGATGGGAGAAGACAGAGGGGCCACATGTGATGGGAGAACACAGAGGGGCCACATGTGACGGGAGAAGACAGAGGGGCCACATGTGACGGGAGAAGACAGAGGGGCCACATGTGACGGGAGTAGACAGAGGGGCCACATGTGACGGGAGAACACAGAGGGGCTGATGTGGATTTTATCAGTGTTCTTGTAGCTAGCTATCTTACTCCCGGCCAAATCCGTATACAGAATGTATATACTGAAGTATAGCGAAGTAAATCAAACAGAGCCATGTCGGTTTCAAATGCATTGAGGGGGTGGGGCGTGAAGTCATGAGGGGGCGGGGATATGACGTCACGAGCTCCCGGCGCCGACTCCATCGTTCGTAACACTTTGTTCTAAACACTGAGCAACGGAGTACCCCTTTAACTTCTACTCTGGTAGCCTCAGGACTATTGAATTTCCTGATTATTGAAGAATTGCCCTACAAGGAAGAAAATGGCAACTAAATACATGTTGGATTAGTCCTGATCCTGGAAACCACACCACGGTGCAACATGCAAAAATCACACATATGTTTTCTACCATTGACGTCCACATGGTGAGGATGGTGAAGAGCTTCATACATGTGTACATCAGACCGGAGCCGCTATCAGGTGCTCTCTGGTAATCCACTATAGACTATAAAGTGGCGGATGAAAGGACTTTTACAGTATAAGCTGAGGATGTGGTTACAGTAACACACTGGGGGTGAAGCAGATGCTAAAAAGTTAATATGTCTAATAATTTCAGCTATTTCACATGGTTCAGCTTAGTGAATCACGCTGCAGTACATTTCCAGGGACTGTATCATCAGAATCTTAAGCATAGGGCGGTATTTCAAGAATTTAATTCCAATTTTAAGGTAAAAGGTTTGTGACCTATGGTAAATGCTGCCCCGGCTACATACAATACACACATCATATTAATGCTCAGTGGGCATACCAACAAGAAAGGCAGGGCTGTGATCTTTGTATAAAGACCAGACATGTTTGTATAAAGACTAAAGACCAGAAACCAATACGGACCCCAGACCAGACCCTCTCCAGCTATACAGATCCCAGACCAGACCCCCTTCACCTATACAGAACAAAGACCAGACCCCCTCTACCAGTACAGACCAGATTCCTTCTAACTAAGCAGACCCCAGACCACACTCCCTCCATCTATACAGACCCCAGACCACACTCCCTCCATCTATACAGACCCCAGACCACACTCCCTCCATCTATACAGACCCCAGACCACACTCCCTCCATCTATACAGACCCCAGACCACACTCCCTCCATCTATACAGACCCCAGACCACACTCCCTCCATCTATACAGACCCCAGACCACACTCCCTCCATCTACACAGACCCCAGACCACACTCCCTCCATCTATACAGACCCCAGACCACACTCCCTCCATCTATACAGACCCCAGACCAGACCCAATACCAGATTCCCTCCACCTATACAGACCTCAGACAAGACCCCCATCCATACAGATCCCAGACCAGACCCCCTTCACCTATACAGAACAAAGACCAGACAAGACCCCCATCTATACAGATCCCAGACCAGACCCCCTTCACCTATACAGAACAAAGACCAGACAAGACCCCCATCTATACAGATCCCAGACCTGACCCCCTTTACCTATACAAAACAAAGACCAGACCCCCCTCCACCAGTACAGACCACAGACCAGATTCCTTCTACCTAAGCAGACCCCAGACCACACTCCCTTCCATCTATACAGACCCCAGACCAGACCCCCTCCATCTATACAGACCCCAGACCAGACCCCCTCCATCTATACAGACCACACTCCCTCCATCTTTACAGACCCCCACCAACTATACAGACCCCAGACCACACTCCCTCCATCTATACAGACCCCAGACCAGTCCCCCTTTATCTATAAAGACCTCACTCCCTCCATCTATACAGACCCCAGACCAGACCCCCACCAACTATACAGACCCCAGACCACACTCCCTCCATCTATACAGAGCCCAGACCAGACCCCCTCCACCATTACAGACACCAGACCACACGCCCTCCATCTATACAAAGCCCAGACCAGACCCCCTAACCTATACAGAGCAAAGACCAGACCCCCTCTACCAGTACAGACCAGATTCCTTCTTACTAAGCAGACCCCAGACCACACTCCCTCCATCTATACAGACCCCAGACCACACTCCCTCCATCTATACAGACCCCAGACCACACTCCCTCCATCTATACAGACCCCAGACCACACTCCCTCCATCTATACAGACCCCAGACCACACTCCCTCCATCTATACAGACCCCAGACCAGACCCAATACCAGATTTCCTCCACCTATACAGACCTCAGACAAGACCCTCATCCATACAGATCCCAGACCAGACCCCCTTCACCTATACAGAACAAAGACCAGACAAGACCCCCATCTATACAGATCCCAGACCAGACCCCCTTCACCTATACAGAACAAAGACCAGACAAGACCCCCATCTATACAGATCCCAGACCAGACCCCCTTCACCTATACAGAACAAAGACCAGACCCCCCTCCACCAGTACAGACCAGATTCCTTCTACTTAAGCAGACCCCAGACCACACTCTCTTCCATCTATACAGACCCCAGACCAGACCCCCTCCATCTATACAGACCCCAGACCAGACCCCCTCCATCTATAAAGACCACACTCCCTCCATCTATACAGACCCCAGACCAGACCCCCACCAACTATACAGACCCCAGACCACACTCCCTCCATCTATACAGACCCCCACCAACTATACAGACCCCAGACCACACTCCCTCCATCTATACAGACCCCAGACCAGACTCCCTCCATCTATAGACCCCAGACCAGACCCCCACCAACTATACAGACCCCAGACCACACTCCCTCCATCTATACAGAGCCCAGACCAAACCCCCTCCACCATTACAGACCCCAGACCACACTCCCTCCATCTATACAGACCCCAGACCAGACCCCCTCCATCTATAAAGACCACACTCCCTCCATCTATACAGACCCCAGACCAGACCCCCACCAACTATACAGACCCCAGACCACACTCCCTCCATCTATACAGACCCCCACCAACTATACAGACCCCAGACCACACTCCCACCATCTATACAGACCCCAGACCAGACTCCCTCCATCTATACAGACCCCAGACCAGACCCCCACCAACAATACAGACCCCAGACCACACTCCCTCCATCTATACAGACCCCCACCAACTATACAGACCCCAGACCACACTCCCACCATCTATACAGACCCCAGACCAGACTCTCTCCATCTATACAGACCCCAGACCAGACCCCCACCAACTATACAGACCCCAGACCACACTCCCTCCATCTATACAGACCCCCACCAACTATACAGACCCCAGACCACACTCCCTCCATCTATACAGACCCCAGACCAGACTGCCTCCATCTATACAGACCCCAGACCAGACCCCCACCAACAATACAGACCCCAGACCACACTCCCTCCATCTATACAGAGCCCAGACCAAACCCCCTCCACCATTACAGACCCCAGACCACACTCCCTCCATCTACACAGACCCCAGACCAGACCCCCTCCATCTATACAGACCACAATCCCTCCATCTATACAGACCCCAGACCAGACCCCCACCAACTATGCAGACCCCAGACCACACTCCCTCCATCTATACAGAGCCCAGACCACACTCCCTCCATCTATACAGAGCCCAGACCCCCTCCACCATTACAGACACCAGACCACACTCCCTCCACCAATACAGACACAATACCAGATTCCCTCCACCTATACAGACCTCAGACAAGTCCCCCATCCATACAGACCCCAGACCAGACCCACCTATCTATACAAACCCCGCACCCTGTCAATACAGACCCCACCACCCAGATGCTTCAAAAGAGCTGGCAACTATGGTGTTACACCAAACCAAAAAATGGCTATATAATGTAAATTTAGTAAATGTTGTATTCAATGCTGTTGCTAATGAGTTTAAGATGTTGCCTAGCAACAGGTACAGTGCCCACCGGTGACCCCCATGGATGTCTATGGTCCACAGGAGCTCAGTGAGGTCACCTACAATACTCCCATACCATTATCAGTCCTGAGTCCTAATAGAACTGTAACAAACCCTCAGCTGTGAGAATTATTACATCTGTATATGTTTTTAGACTCTGGATTTAGAAGAGATAGTTCCCATTCAATGAGAGCAAGCAGAGATAGTGAGGAATTAACCCCAACACCCCAATGGCAGGGAACAGATTGCTGTGTTGAGAAATGTCCAAACTATTACAATATAACATGTTGATCCTGCATGGTGAACACCTTAAATGAAAACAAAAGATCCAATATCAGAATTTTTGGTCACCTGACAACCTAGAAACGAGGAATAGAAAACGATCAAAAAGTCCCATCTACCCAAAAATGTAACAGATAAAAACTATAGATCTACCTGGAAGAAAACAAACCCTTGTATGGCTCCAAAAACAGAAAGATAATAAAGTTATAGGGGTCAGAACATGGCAATGCAAACATTTTTTTTTTTGAAGCTCTAAAGGGGTACTCCGGTGAAAACCCCCTTTTTTTTTTTTTTAATCAGTTGGTGCCAGAAAGTTAAACAGATTTGTAAATTACTTCTATTAAAAAAATCTTAATCCTTCCACTACTTATTAGCGCCTGTATACTACAGAGGAAATTCTTTTCTTTTTGGATTTCTCTTTTGTCACGACCACAGTGCTCTCTGCTGACCTCTGCTGTCCATTTTAGGAACTGTCCAGAAAAGAAATCCAAAAAGAAAAGTAGGGATCGACCGATATAGATTTTTTAGGGCCGATACCGATAATCTGTGGCCTTTCAAGCCGATAGCCGATAACTTATACCAATATTCCGGTATAAGTTATCGGCTATTTCTGAGCTGTCACAGTGCGCACTGACGGTGACGTCGCGTTGAGAACGTCACTCGTTATTGCGCAGCGCACAGCGCAACACAGGACGACGCAGGAGCCAGAAGTAGCGCAGACCCCGGGAACAGGTAATTATAAAACCGGGGATAGGGGAGGCAATGGGACAGCGGCGGTCTCTGGCCGGGGCGGTGTGGTGGGGCATTATCGGATTATCGGCAAGGTAATTGCCGATACCGATAACGTCCAAAATCGTGAATATCGGTCGATCCCTAAAGAAAAGCATTTCCACTGTAGTATACAGCCCCTAAAAAGTCTCATAATAGAAGTAATTTACAAATCTGTTTAAACGGGTTCTCTGGTGCTTACACATCTTTTCCCCTTTCCAAAGGATAGGGGATAAGATGCCTGATCGCGGGAGTCCTGCCGCTGGGGACCCCCATGATCTTGCACGCGGCACCTCGTTTGTAATCAGTCCCCGGAGCATGTTTGCTCTGGGTCTGATTACTGGCGACCACAGGGCCGACGGCGTGTGACGTCACGCCTCCGCCCCCGTGTGATGTCACGCCTCCGCCCCCTTGTGACGTCACGCCTCCGCCCCCGTGTGACGTCACGCTCCGCCCCCGTGTGATGTCACGCTCCGCCCCCGTGTGATGTCACGCTCCGCCCCGTGTGATGTCACGCCTCCGCCCCCGTGTGATGTCACGCCTCCGCCCCTCAATGCAAGTCTATGGGAGGGGGCGTGACAGCTACTACAGAGGAAATGCTTTTTTTTTTGGATTTCTCTGATGTCATGACCACAGTGCTCTCTGCTGACCTCTTCTGTCCATTTTAGGAACTGTCCAGAGCAGCATATGTTTGCTATGGGGATTTTCTCCTGCTCTGGACAGTTCCTAAAATGGACAGCAGAGGTCAGCAGAGCACTGTGCTCGTGACAGGAGACAAATCCAAAAAGAAAAGCATTTCCTCTGTAGTATACAGCCGCTAAGAAGATTTTTTTTAATTAAAGTAATTTAAAAATCTGTTTAACTTTCTGGCACCAGTTGTACCCGGAGTACCCCTTTAACATATCATTTCATGGATTTTAGAAAGTGAACAGGTTTAAAAAGGATATGGAGAAAATGCAAATTGCTGCGCCGGGAAGGGGTTAATGGACGCTGCCTCTTCGTCGCCAATGTGATCTCTATCCCTTTCCTGGATAAACTGGTTCCTAACAATGTTATAGGCTGTAACACAAACAGAAGAAAATCTCTGTCTCCACAATGTTCCCCGACTTTCTCATCTTATACAAACAATAGTTGTGTGCGGCGCTTGTAATAGTGCTGGAGTGTAAGAGCAACGGCGAGTGATATCGATGGATGTAAATGCATCTGAAGAGATGTGACATTAACCCCTTAAGCACTCAGTTTTTTTTTTTGCACTTTTCCTTTTTTGCACTTTCGTTTTTTCCTCCTTACCTTTTAAAAATCAAAACTCTTTCAATTTTGCACCTAAAAATCCATATTATGGCTTATTTTTTGCGCCACCAATTCTACTTTGTAATGACGTCAGTCATTTTACCCAAAATCTATGGCGAAACGGAAAAAAAAATCATTGTGCGACAAAATTGAAGAAAAAACGCCTTTTTGTAACTTCTGGGGGCTTCCGTCTCTACACAGTACATTTTTCGGTAAAACTGGCACCTGATCTTTATTCTGTAGGTCCATACGGTTAAAATGATTCCCTACTTATATAGGTTTGATTTTGTCGTACTTCTGGAAAAAATCATAACTACATGCAGGAAAATTAATACGTTTAAAATTGTCATCTTCAGACCCCAAATAACTTTTTTTTATTTTTGCACGTACAGGGCGGTATGGGGGCTCATTTATTGCGCGGCTAAAAATTATTTTTTGGCGGTACCATTTTTGTATTGATCAGACTTTTTGATCACTTTTTATTCATTTTTGCATGATATAAAAAGTAACCAAAAATACGCTATTTTGGACTTTGGAATTTTTTTTCGTGTACGCCATTGACCGTGCAGTTTAATTATTGGTATATTTTTATATTACGGACATTTCTGCACGTGGTGATACCACATATGCTTATTTTTATTTACACTGTTTTTTTTTTTATGGGAAAAGGAGGGTGATTCAAACTTTTATTAGGGAAGGGGTTAAATTATCTTTTTTAATTTTTTTTTTGCAATGTTAAAGCTCCCATAGGGGGCTATAAAGCTGCACACACTGATCTTTTACATTGATCAGTGGTTTCTCATAGGATAACATTGATCAATGATTCGGCGATTGGAGACCAGGAGATGTCCAGCTGTTCGGGACGCCGCAATTTCGCTGCATCGGTCGCGAACAGCCCACTGAGCTAGCCGGAAGTAGTTTACTTTCACTTAAATGGGCACGGTCACCAACTTAATTTTTTGATATGTTGTAGTACAGTGGTTCCTCATCATACGATGGTAATCCGTTCCAAATGGACCATCGTTTGTTGAAACCGTCGTATGTTGAGGGATCCGTGCAACGTAAAGTATAGGACAGTGGTCTACAACATGCAGACCTCCAGATGTTGCAAAACTACAACACCCAGCATGCCCGGACAGCCAACGGCTGTCCGGGCATGCTGGGAGTTGTAGTTTTGCAACATCTGGAGGTCCGCAGGTTGTAAACCACTGGTAGAGGAAGTTGTACTCACCTGTCCCTGCCGCTCCGGACCGTCACCGCTCGTCACCGCTGCCCAGGATGTCGCCGTCCATCGCTGTCACCGCGTCCCCAGGGTGTCCCCGACGCTCCGGTAAGGCCTCTGCTTCCCCGGCATCTTCTCTCTCCGTCACCGCCATCACGTCGTTACGCACACCACTCCTATTGGATGACGGGACGGCGTGCGCACGACGTGATGACGACGATGGAGAGCGCCGACGATGCAGGGGATCCCGAAGAGGACGCGCCGGAGCCCCGAGGCCATCGTATGAGAGGCCATCGTATGTTGAAATGATCGTATGTTGGGGCCATCGTAGGTCGGGGGGGTCACTGTACTTATGTACTACAACATATCTCTAATATATTGTCTTTATTATTATTTTTTGATTATCATGGTTAAATTTACGTTTAAAAAACGGCCACTAGGGGTCACCCTCCTAGTGGCCGGCTGCACCATGGCGTGACGTCACGCCTGAATTCGGACTGATTGTGGCCTGGCAATCAGTCCTTATTCATTTAGGCTGCTCTCGCTCTCTGCCTGTCACTCCTCCCGCACA
Source organism: Hyla sarda (assembly GCF_029499605.1). Classification (NCBI taxonomy): domain Eukaryota; kingdom Metazoa; phylum Chordata; class Amphibia; order Anura; family Hylidae; genus Hyla; species Hyla sarda. The sequence continues at coordinate 18,899,723 of NC_079193.1, forward strand.
TGTCGTCGCTGCTGCTGTCCCTGCATGCCCGCTGCCGGACTATGCAGTATCTGTAAGTATCATAATGGAGGGAACAGGATATGCGGGGGGGGGGGGGGGGGGGTTTGTGATGGAGGGAACAGGGATGGGGGGGGGGGGGGTTTGACGGAGGGAACAGTCTAGCGCTGTAGCGCCGCATGGCAGTAACTTCTAGTTTATCTACACAGGGTGCCTCCAGCTGTTTCACTACTACAACTCCCAGCATGCCCTGATAGCCAATAGATGTTAGGGCAAGCTGGGAGTTGTAGTGGTGAAACAGCTGGAGGCACCCTGTGTAGATGAACTAAGGGCGGAAGTGTCGGCCCCAGTAGGCATCAGTGACGTGGTGCCTGCTGGGGAAGTCTGCCTGGTAGCGAACTCACTACCAGGCAGACAAAAAGTAATTTTTAATATAGTAAAAAAAAAATTAAAAGCAGGGAGGGGGGTTAGGGATAGATGGGCAATAGGCAGGGACAGAAAAAAAAAATAGGATGGTGGGAGCTAGGGGTGTGAATCGCCAAGAATTTGGCGATTCGATTCGAATCGCGATACCAGTGTGGCGATTCGATATATCCCGATATATCGCGATACCGTCTAGGTGACGATACATCGTGATATATCCCGATACATCGCCCACCTGGGAGCATTCATAGATCCCAATAGACGCCGCTGTCAGCTTTGACAGCGGCGATCTAGTACTCCGGTGCTCACTTTTCTCATGTTATCCCGTCCGGGCTGCAAAATAAAATAAAACGCACTTTCTCTTACCTGCCAACGAGCCCCCGGAGCTCCGGTACACTCCGGTACAGGTGTTCGGTCCCCGGGCTGTATTCTTCTTACTTCCTGTTAATCCGGCACGTCACATGGAGCTTCAGCCTATCGCCAGCAGAGGCGGGACATCGCTGCGGCCAGTGATAGGCTGAAGCTCCGTGTGAAGTGCCGGACTAACAGGAAGTAAGAAGAATACAGCCCGGGGACCGAACACCTGTACCGGAGCTCCGGGGGCTCGTTGGCAGGTAAGATAAAGTGCGTTTTATTTTATTTTGCAGCCTGGATAGGATAAAATGAGAAAAGTGCGCACCGGATACTCCTTTAATAGCCAGCCGCGGCGATTGCCGCATGCTGGCTATTAGCGGCGGCCCCCGGCTACTGAAATCAGCCGGGGGGTCGCATAGTACGGAGTGGGCACGAGTCGGAGCCCGCTCCATACACCCAGAGCGACGCCGTGTCAGATCCGGCCTGCCCGGCTCCACAAATGTGGAACTTTTATCTCCTGATGCCCAAGACATGACATGCTGTTCCAGGCGTCCGCAGATAAAAATTCCACATCCCTAAAAGAATCGATTCAAAAATATTTTGAATCGATTCTGTATCGGCAAATGAAAAAATCGCGATTATCGCGAGAATCGATTTTTTCTTACATCCCTAGTGGGAGCTACCCTTTAAGATGTGGCGATCAACTTTGAATGTCGCGTCTAAAGGGTTAATAGCGCGTAGCACCGCGATCAGTGCCGCGCGCTATTAGCCACGAGTCCCGGCTGTTGTTAGAGGCCTATGGTCAGACAGAAATTCAAACAGAAAATAACTTCCTGTGGAACATACAGCATCTGATAAGTACTGGAAGGATAAAGATTTTTTAATAGAAGTAATTTACAAATCTGTCTAACTTTCTTGCACCAGTTGATTTAAGAATTTTTTTTTCCACCAGAGTACCCCTTTTAATGTCAGACATGATAATGGAATGATAAGGGATTTTCCAAAGCAACCATTACAGAAGAACCAAACACAGTATACGGCATAATATAGCAGAACTAATGCTGCCACCTTGTGCAGCTGAGGAGAACAGCACATTGTTTTTGGGAGGATTGTTTCATGGACTTGACTCTTTGTGTGACTGCTCTGACCCCCCCCCCCCAATAATCACCAGAACTGGGGTCCATTCCTCCAAGGCTGCAAGACTGTGCCTAGTAGGAGTCTGAATGGATCAATGATTGAACATGTACCCTGCTGCTCCATTCAATATTCGGCATGTTGAAAACTACAACTCCCAGCATGCCTCGACAGCCTTTAGCTCAGTGGTCTCAAACTGTGGCCCTCCAGATGTTGCAAAACTTAAACTCCCAGCATGCCCGGACAGCCGTCGGCTGTCCGGGCATGCTGGGAGTTGAAGTTTTGCAACATCTGGAGGGCCACAGTTTGAGACCACTTCTTTAGCTTCTGGTAGTTTAAAGGGGTACTCCCCTGGAAAACATTTTTTTTTAAATCAACTGGTGCCAGAAAGTTAAACATATTTGTAAATTACTTCTATTTAAAAATCGTAATCCTTTCCTGACCTCTGTTCTCTAATCTCTTGGCTTTTACTTTCTTTACCCTCCTTATTTGCTTCCCTTCCTCCTATTTGTATATGCTTCTTGCTACCGTTTCTGTTGTCTGTAGCTCTTGCACCTTTCTTCTTGTTTCCCCTTAGTCCCATCATCATTGATGTCCTTTTTTACGACTTCTTCTGAGCCACTCCTCTAATCCACTTCATCTTCCCTTAGCTCACTTGTTATTGTTCTTTTATTCCCTCCATCCAATGGTGATCCGTATTATGTTTGAGCAGTATTGTGTGTTTTTTTTTGGACCTACAAGGTCGAATTGTCCGTGACAATTTCTTGCATAACATGCTCTTTGTCCTTTTTGTCTGGTAAAATTTCAATAAAGCTTTGTTGAATTAGAAAAAAAAAAATCGTAATCTTTCCAGTACTTATCAGCTCCTATTTGCTCCACAGGAAGTTATTTTCTTTTTGAATTTCCTTTTCAATCTCACCATAGTGCTCTCTGCTGACACCTCTGTCCATTTTAGGAACTGTCCAGAGCAGGATAGGTTTGCTATGGACAGTTCCTAAAATGGATAGAGGTGTCAGCAGAGAGCACCGTGGTCAGACAGAAAGGAAATTCAAAAAGAAAAGAAATTCCTGTGGAGCAAATAGCTAATAAGTACTGGAAGGATTAAGATTTCTTAATAGAAGTAATTTACAAATCTGTTTAACTTTCTGGCACCAGTTTATTTAAAAAAAAAAAGTTTTCCACCCGGTGAAAACCTTTTTTCTTTTAAATCAACTGGTGGCAGAAAGTTTAACAGATTTGTAAATTACTTCTATTAAAAAATCTTAATCCTTCCAGTACTTATTAGCTGCTGAATGCTACAGAGGAAATTCCTTTCTTTTTGGTACACAGATGACATCACGAGCACAGTGCTCTCTGCTGACATCTCTGTCCATTTTAGCAACCATGCATAGCAGATGTATGCTAAGTGCAGCATGATGGCTCAGTGGTTAGCACTGCTGCCTTGCAGTGCTGGGGACTTAGGTTCAAATCCCACTAAGGACAACAATAAATAAAGCGTTATTATTATTATAATGACGTCAGCAGAGAGAACTGTGGTCGTGATGTCATCAGAGAGGATTCCAAAAAGAAAAGAATTTCCTCTGTAGTATTCAGCAGCTAATAAGTACAGGAAGGATTAAGATTTTTTAATAGAAGTAATTTACAAATATGTTTAATTTTCTGCCACCAGTTGATTTAAAAGAAAAAAGGTTTTCACCAGAGTACCCCTTTAATCTCTTACATGCCATAGTGAAATCCTAAACACTGTGTGAGAGGATCTGTTGGGCTCTGTGACCCCTTGGCCGCTCAGGATCACACTTGCCAGGTTCGCTGCAATGTATCTGCCGGTATACATCATAATGCTGGCAGGCATAATACAGTGCACTAGGAGAGTAGTGCGGTGTATTATATGAGGGATCCGAAGATCACTGCTGAAAGTCCCTTATGGGGACTGTGACTACAGAGCTGGTTTTCTTTGTAACAATTCTAAAAAGTGAATGCATCATCAGGGCGGCTCAGTACTTGCCTTGGACATGTCCCCTTCCTGAGCAGTGGATGTCAGAATAAGTGAGCAGCAGAAGTGAGGGATTTGTGAGCCAAATACAGAAGCTAGACACATAATAAAGACATGTAAAGGGGCGTGGCTCAACACGGCATGTGAGCGGCGGCTAGAGCGCAGAGCTCCGCTGAGAATCCGCCCTTTAATCCTGACTTTGGCATAAAGCTTTGCATTTAACATCCCCACCTGTCTGTGAGGTGCCTGGAGCAAGCATTCTTCAGGATGGCCGAGCGCAAGAGAAACAGGAAGACCCAGGGGCCGCCGGAGAACAGCAGGGACGAGTTCCCTGAGGACCCGGCATCATCTTGCCCGGAGGTCCTAGGTGTTGCGGAGTGCCTGCAGTGCTTCGCCCGCATCACTGAACAGACTGCCGGGGCCGCGGTACCTACCTGGGGTGAAAAGGAGGAGGAGGAAGCTGGCTGGCCGGCTGCTGACACGGGTGGCTATGCCGTTGGGGATCTGGGGATCTTTCACTCCTTTTATAGTTCCCTTTACTCCTCATCCTCTAGGGTGTCCCCTGAGACTATAATATCCTTTCTGGGAGAGTTGCCCCTTAGTCCCTTGACCTCATTTCAGTCCTCGGCGCTTGAGGCTCCTTTGACAGCTGAGGAGGTGTCAAGGGTTATAAAAGACTTACCCTCTGGGGTAAGATGGACTGGTGGGGTATTGGTACAGGGTGAATGAGGAGAAATTGGTTCCTGTCGTGCCCCCTTCCCATAGACTTTCGTTGAGAGGGCGGGCGTGAGGTCACGAGCGGCGGTCCTGAACACGGAAGCCCGCACACAGCGTTCAGAACAATAAACTTCCGGACGCTGGTGAGCGGAGCTCCAGGAGCAGGGCAGCGGAGTACCCCTTTAAGGGAATTTCTAGAGGACCCCTGACGGAAAAGGTATTCATGTATGCAGATGACACCCTGGTATATTAAGCGGATGTGGAGGGCTCCCTGTGTGCTCTGTTTGATCTTCTGGATAGATTTGGTGAGGTCTCGGGCCTTAGAGTTAATTGCGCTAAATCGTCTATTATGTCCCGGCGGAGGGGTTCTGCCTTCTACATTGCCCAATGGTCTACAGGCTGTATCTCGGTATAGGTATTTGGAAGTGGAGGTGTCTCCTCGCATTTCTGAGTTTATGACCCTTAATTTAGACCCTCTTCAGGAAAACACAATTACACGTCTACAGGCATGGGACTCCTTGCCCTTATCTGGCAGGATTAAAGGGGTATTCCGGGCAAAAACATTTTTAGCCCCTATCCAAAGATCCACGATCTCCCTGCAGCACCCGCATTCTATGCGGGGCTACGTCTCTAGTTTCGGAAACCTATGGGTTTCCGGGACTGGGGACGTGACATCACGTCAACACCCCCCTCCATTCATGTCTATGGGAGGGGGCGTGACGGCAGTCACGCCCCCTCCCATAGACATGAATGGAGGGGGCTTGGCGTGACATCACCTCCCCAGTCCCGGAAACGAAACCCAGAGGTTTCCCCTATCCTTTTGGATAGGTGATAAAATGTTTGTGCCCGGAATACCCCTTTAACATTTTCAAGATGATCTTCCTCTCGAAAATTCTATATATTTTTCATTGTCACCTATTGTTCCCCCTCAGGGTTTTTTTTTTGGCTAAACTGAACGGAGCTCTGAGATCCTTCTATTGGCCGGGTAAACCTCCGAGATTGGGACAGGCACTGCTCCAGGCACCAAAACAGTGCGGAGGACTTGCTGCTCCTAATATGCATAACTATTTTCTAGCTTCACAGCTGGTTTATGCGGCCTGGTGGATCGACCTGGATCTCTCTAATCCCTTCCCAGCCCTGGCAGGGGCACTCATGGGTTCCTATGAGACACTGACTAATGTATTGTACAGGTTATGCTTCCTCTTCGGCGGTATGGTCGGTGCTTTCTGGGCGCTTTCCTCAGCCGGTAGTTTCTCCCCAAGCACCCCTGTGGGGTAACCCTCATTTGGACCACCTGCGGGAGTTGGAGGCAGACGGGTTTTGGAGCTCACATGGAATCAAATTTGCTATACATTTGTTTCTGCATACGTTTCTGCACAGTTTGGTTCCCTGGAAGTTACCCCTGTGTTCATTGATTTGGAGTTGCTCCTGGGGACCGCCGACCTGTCTAAGCCCCTCACTCAAATTTATGCCTTGTTGCAATCGGTGGGTCCGGATCCGTGTGCTATTGCGCAACTAAAGCGGGTTGATGATATTCCTAGTCTCTCGGAGGAAATGTGGAAGGAGGTGGTTAAGACGTATTACTCTACGGTGGTTAGTGCCCAAGACATGCTCATTCAGTCTAGGTTTGTTTTCCACTTACATTATACTCCCGTTAGACCAGTGTTTCCCAACCAGGGTGCCTCCAGCTGTTGCAAAACTACAACTCCCAGCATGCCCGGACAGCCTTTGGCTGTCCGGGCATGCTGGGAGTTGTAGTTTTGCAACAGCTGGAGGCACCCTGGTTGGGAAACACTGCGTTAGACTACACAGTATGGGGGTCTCGGGGTCGGATGTTTGTTTCAGGTGTGGGAGGGAGAGAGGCACTTTTTTTTGCATGCGGTGTGGCATTGTTCCTGTGTTATGCCCTTTTGGAGAGAGGTGTTACAATTCCTATGTGATCATTTGGTGTTTCCGTTTGTTTCAACACCGGAAGTTTGTTTGTTGGTTTAGTGACGGGCTCTTATAGGCGAATATTGATTTGTTTTCTCCTGTTTTGTGCACGTAAAGCACGTAAGGTAAGTGATGGCCTGGAAGGACGGGTCTTCCCCTCCTATTTCCCGATGGATTGCCCTGGTAAATAGATATGTTCCCCTCCTATTATGCCCTGTACGCGAGTTGTAGATGTCCCAAGAAATTCGATAAGGTGTGGGTGCCGTGGATGATGTTGGATGTTTCTACAGATCCTCCGATTCTTGGGGCCTCCAAGTCTTAGTGCAATTAAAGGGGTGGAAAAACTTTTTTTTTTTTTTTAAATCAACTGGTGCCAGAAAGCCAAACAGATTTGTAAATTACTTCTATTAAAAAAATCGTAATCCTTCCAGTACCTTTTAGGGGCTGTAAACTACAGAGGAATTGCTTTTCTTTTTGAATTTCTCTTCTGTCACGACCACAGTGCTCTCTGCTGACCTCTGCTGTCCGTCAGTGGTTGAGCTCCTCCTTCAGATGGAATTCAGAGCGAGTGACAGTTCCTAAAATGGACAGCAGAGGTCAGCAGAGAGCACTGTGGTCGTGACAGAAGAGAAATCCAAAAAGAAAAGAATTTCCTCTGTACTATACAGCCCCTTAAAAGTAGTGGAAGGATTAAGATTTTTTAATAGAAGTCATTCACAAATCTGTTTAACTTTCTGGCACCAGTTGATTAAAAAAGAAGAAGAAAAGAATAAGAATAAGCAATAAGAGCAATCCGTCTTCCAAAAGATCATATGGCATTATCATTTGGTGGGTAAAGGGTATCCCCGCTGAGAACAACCAACACCAGTAGCACCACAATCATAGACACAACCAATCACACACATAACATCCTAGGAGTTCACCATTCATCCCATTAAAGGCAAGCAAAAAGAAAATTAGCCAGCACAACAACCTAATACACGGGTGCACGCTGCTGTGGCAGATACAGAGTATACAAAAAGGAAGATTGCAGCAGCACACATTGGTCAAAAAATTTTGTATACTCTGTATCTGCCACAGCAGTGTGCACCCGTGTATTAGGTTGTTGTGCTGGCTAATTTTCTTTTTGCTTGTATTTACTACACAGGGGGAATGGCACCCTCTTTAGCTGTGCACCCCTCCCCCTTTCTCACAGGTGGTGTTTTAAATTGTATATGGATCCAGCATGTCACCTAGTCAGAGGCTATATGCCCAGCAGAGGTGAGTTGGTATCTGAGTGTTAGGCTCAGAATGTGTGTTAGGCTCCCATCCTGAATGAGGCCACTTCCCCGTGGTGGATGGGGGACACGTTTTTGATCAAAAAAGTGTGCTAAGAGCCTCAATTTTTTGAACAATGTGTGCTGCTGCAATCCCCTTTTTTGTATACTCTGTATCTGCCACAGCAGCGTGCATCCGTGTATTAGGTTGTTGTGCTGGCTAATTTTCTTTTTGCTTGCCTTTAATGGGATGAATGGTGAACTCCTAGGATGTTGTGTGTGTGATTGGTTGTATCCTTGGTTGTGGTGCTACTGGTGTTGGTTGTTCTCAGCGGGGATACCCTTTACCCACCAAATTATAATGCCATATGATCTTTTGGAAGATGGATTGCTCTTATTGCTTATTCTTACACCCTGTCTTATTGACCGTTTTGTAATTTGGTACTGGTAGGGAGGTGGGTGTTCCTCTTGGGGCTGTTTGAAGTGCTTATTGTGAATTTTTCGTTGAAAACTAATAAAGATATATTTAAAAAAAAAAAAAAAAGGGATAATGAATGGATTAAGTGTCTCCATATTGGGATGTTTCTATTGACAATGGGCAAAGTAGTGACTCAACCTTTTGGTGGAAGTCATAAGCCAGAAGCCCCTATAACAGTGTTTCCCAACCAGGGTGCCTCCAGCTGTTGCAAAACTACATCTCCCAGCATGCCCGGACAGCCTTTGGCTGTCCGGGCATGCTGGGAGCTGTAGTTTTGCGACAGCTGAAGGCACCCTGGTTGGGAAACCCGGCCTATAAGATGTCAATATACCATAGTATATGCTATCCCCTAAAAGTCCATCACTCTCCCTATAACAACCACTTACCCAGGAAGACAAAACCATCGTTCTCTTTATCGGCTGCCGGATTCTTCTTTGTATCTTGGCTTTTCCGTAAGAAGTTGAACATTGTCGGTACTTAGGCGTTGGCCCTACAAAAAAAGTAAAAAAATAAAATAAAAATTCAAAATACAGTTAAAGAGCAAATGAAACAGAATTTTGTTTATATCAGCTGGTGCCTGAGAGTTTTACAGATGTGTAAATTACTTCTATTTAACCCCTCAAGGACATGATATTTTTATTTTATATTTTGCATTTTCGTTTTTTTCCCCTCCTTCTCTTCTAATAGACGTAATGCACTGCCATACGTTATATATGGTAAAATCTGATGACAAGTAATTTACAAATCTGTTTAACTTTCTGGCACCAATTGATAAAAATAAAAAAAATTAAATAAAAAAAAAATGTTTTCTACCGGAGTATCCCTTAAATTTTTTACATAGGTTTGCTGCGCATTTACTGTAGTTTATTTAGTTACACTGATTTACACAGCATTGAATGGACAACAAAAACTGTGCATGTGAATATAGAACAGTGTTTCCCAAGCAGGGTTCCTCCAGCTGTTGCAAAACTACAACTCCCAGCATGCCCGGACAGCCGTTGGCTGTCCGGGCATGCTGGGAGTTGTAGTTTTGCAACAGCTGGAGCACTCTAAAAAAAAAAAAAAATTTGGTTAAAGGGGCACTTCGGTGAAAACCTTTTTTCTTTTAAATCAACTGGTGGCAGAAAGTTAAACATATTTGTAAATTACTTCTATTAAAAAATCTTAATCCTTCCCTTACTTATTAGCTGCTGAATACTACAGAGGAAATTCTTTTCTTTTTAGAATGCTCTCTGATGACATCACGAGCACAGTTCTCTCTGCTGATGTTATTATAATAATAATAACGCTTTATTTATTGTTTTCCTTAGTGGGATTTGAACCCAAGTCCCCAGGACTGCAAGGCAGCAGTGCTAACCACTAAGCCACCATGCTGCCCTTAGCATACATCTGCTATGCACGGTTGCTAAAATGGACAGAGATGTCAGCAGAGAGCACTGTGCTCGTGATGTCATCAGTGTTCCAAAAAGAAAGGAATTCCCTCTGTAGCATTCAGCAGCTAATAAGTACTGGAAGGATTAAGATTTTTTAATAGCAGTAATTTACAAATATGTTTAACTTTCTGCCACCAGTTGATTTAAAAGAAAAAAGGTTTTCACCGGAGGACCCCTTTAACCAAGGAATAGAAAAGCAGAGCTAATCCCCCCACCCCTAAACAGCGCCCACCCCTGTCCTCAGGTTGTGTGCGGTATTACAACTTGTCTCCATTCACTTCAATAGAATTGAGCTGCAATAAAACAGGTGCGGTATTGCAGCTCAGTCCCACTGAAGTGAATGGAGCCAAGTTGTAATACCGCACCCAACCTGAGGACAGGGGTGGGCGCTGTTTTTTGGAAGACACTGGCTCAGTTTCTCTAATCCTGGATAACTCATTTATAGCCATACACGAGCCAGTATAAGTCTTACGTTCTTATGGCCTGACAGGAAGAACTATCATAGTAACTGACAAACAAAATGAGGAGGGGTAAGAGGTTTATGTGTGTTCCTGATGTTGTCACGGAAACAGTTTTAAGTTTAGTGACTAGATGGCGACTTTAGGTGCGACATTATCAGACGTATAGGTTGACTGTAACTTTGGAGAGATGTCAGCCATACGCCAACCCACCCCCACCCCCCCAAAAAAAAAATTAAGGCGAACTGGGCTGTTTTTGCGCTTTTTTACAAGTTCAATACCATTGCGAAGATGGAACGTATGGAACGTGAACGACAAAGAATGCGACAAAGATGAAGTTGGCAGAAATGGGAGATGGCATAGCAAAAATTGTCACCACAGAAGAGTTATAATAATTCTATAAGAGGATTCCAAACATTAGTCGCCATGGCAACAGCCCCAGACACCCCATATTCACTCACCTCAGTGCCACCCTGACAGGAAGCCCTGCGCACTATTGTAGAATCACCAGCCACGCCCCCTCCTGGCTATCACTCAGGTGACTGAACTGGTGACGTCACGTGTCAAAACAGACAAATAGCGCATACGCGCCCCCCCCCACCAAACGTCACAACAATAATCGCAGATTGTGATTGGCTGATCAGGCTTGGGGCGAGTGTGTAGAGCGGATGTGACGTCATCGTGTTTTATGATTGGCTGATTCAGCTTTCCAGGATCGTTCTCATTGGTCGTTGTCAGCGTGGAACGCAGAACTGACGTCAGCGTCTACTCTGATTGGCTGATCCGGCTTTCCAGGCTCGTTTGGATTGGTCGGCGTCAGAGCAGAGCGCGGATCTGACGTCGGCGACATTTTTGATTGGCTGGCGGGTAACAGGTGGTGTCTTGTCAGTGGTTTCCCGCCAGATCGTACGGTGTTGTGTGTGAGGGGAGATGATGGGAGACATCACGGAGGTACCACGGGTCCGGATCAACACCAGCATGCTGGCCCAGTACATCGGGCAGCCCGTGTGCTTCGTGGGCCGGGTGGAGAAGGTAACGGCGCCTTGTATTTATATTTATATATATATATATATATATATATATATATATATATATATATATATATATATATATATATTCACACACACACACACATACACCTTTCCGCCGTATATAGCGTCCCTATACGTTTCTCTAAATAGAGCATGCTGCGATTTGTAGTCCTCCACTCTTGTTTCACTGACTGAACTAAACTATTTATTTATTTTGATATACTTTGAGACTTCCATGTTCACACTATTGAATATGTAACTTGTAGATTCTGTGAAGTTTTGGTTGTGGAATTTTACATGAGAATAAGTAAGGAACATAGAGAAATAAACCCAGTGTGAATGTAGCCTTAGGACAACTCCCAGCAGTCACGTGTGTGTGGTGACTAGGGACCAACCGATATCTATTATTTTTTTAAATTTATTTAGTTATTTATTTTTTATATGGCCGATACTGAGTCTGTGACCTTTCAGGCCGATAGCCAATACTGATCTTCTGGTATAATTTATTGGCTATTACACACCCCACCCCGGTACATTGCCATAGAATGAGATGCTCCACCTCCATCACATCCTATTGGCTCACACTTGTCACGTGACATATTTAACCGTCACGCATCAATGCGCACAGCGGTCTCAGTTTGGCTATCACAGGGAGAGGATCTCCTTGCTGTGATAGCTGAAGCTGCACAGAGCTCACATGGGCTCTGTGGCCCGATTCACATGGGCTCTGTGGCCCGATTCACATGGGCTCTGTGGCCCGATTCACATGGGCTCTGTGGCCCGATTCACATGGGCTCTGTGGCCCGATTCACATGGGCTCTGTGGCCCGATTCACATGGGCTCTGTGGCCCGATTCACATGGGCTCTGTGGCCCGATTCACATGGGCTCTGTGGCCCGATTCACATGGGCTCTGTGGCCCGATTCACATGGGCTCTGTGGCCCGATTCACATGGGCTCTGTGGCCCGATTCACATGGGCTCTGTGGCCCGATTCACATGGGCTCTGTGGCCCGATTCACATGGGCTCTGTGGCCCGATTCACATGGGCTCTGTGGCCCGATTCACATGGGCTCTGTGGCCCGATTCACATGGGCTCTGTGGCCCGATTCACATGGGCTCTGTGGCCCGATTCACATGGGCTCTGTGGCCCGATTCACATGGGCTCTGTGGCCCGATTCACATGGGCTCTGTGGCCCGATTCACATGGGCTCTGTGGCCCGATTCACATGGGCTCTGTGGCCCGATTCACATGGGCTCTGTGGCCCGATTCACATGGGCTCTGTGGCCCGATTCACATGGGCTCTGTGGCCCGATTCACATGGGCTCTGTGGCCCGATTCACATGGGCTCTGTGGCCCGATTCACATGGGCTCTGTGGCCCGATTCACATGGGCTCTGTGGCCCGATTCACATGGGCTCTGTGGCCCGATTCACATGGGCTCTGTGGCCCGATTCACATGGGCTCTGTGGCCCGATTCACATGGGCTCTGTGGCCCGATTCACATGGGCTCTGTGGCCCGATTCACATGGGCTCTGTGGCCCGATTCACATGGGCTCTGTGGCCCGATTCACATGGGCTCTGTGGCCCGATTCACATGGGCTCTGTGGCCCGATTCACATGGGCTCTGTGGCCCGATTCACATGGGCTCTGTGGCCCGATTCACATGGGCTCTGTGGCCCGATTCACATGGGCTCTGTGGCCCGATTCACATGGGCTCTGTGGCCCGATTCACATGGGCCACAGAAGCTCATACATTTACTCTTATTACATGTACTGTTTTATAGATCTACAGCGCTATCGGGACCCCTATGCCCAATAGCGCTGTCATCAGCGTGCCTCCCCGCGAGCACTTACTACACCCCATGCCCACAGCCTACACCCCGTTAACTCTCAGGGAGCGGGAACATACAGTAGAGCATCGGGCGCAGGTAAAGTAGTACTGGGCAGGCGCAGCACTACGCAAATAGCGTAGGGCTAAAGTTAGTATTGCACGTAGGGAGGCCAGCTGACCATGTGCAGTCTGTATGCATTGCAATAGAATGAGATTTGCCTTCGGATGGATCCGTGCAGTTTCAGCTATCACAGGGAGAGGAGATCCCCTCCCTGTAATAGCCTAACTGAGACTGCTGTGCGCGACGATGCGTGACTGTTAAATATGTCACGTGACAAGTGTGAGCCAATAGGATGTGATGGAGGCGGAGCATCTCATTCTATGGCAAATCTCATTCTATGGCAATCCACCGACCCCGCAGATCAATAATTTAAAACGGGCGCTTTAAATCAATGAACTGCAGCGACCAGAGGACCAGAGACCGCCGCCGCCCGCTTCTCTCCCACTACCTGTCCTGAGGTCCTCCCTAGTCCAATCACCGCTGCTTCCCCATTGCCTCCCCCCCCCATCCCCGGTTTTATAATTACCTGTTCCCGGGGTCCGCGCTACTTCTGGCTCCGGCGTCGTTCTGAGCTGTCACTGTGCGCACTGACGGTGACGTCGCGTTGAGGACCTCACTCGTCATTGTGCAGCGCACAGGACGTCGCAGGAGCGAGAAGTAGCGCGGACCCCGAGAACAGGTAATTATAAAACCGGGGATGGGGGAGGAAATGGGGCAGCGGCGGTGGTCTCTGGCCAGGGAGAGGAGGCGGGGCATTATCGGCAAGATAATTGCCGATACCGACAATGTCCAAAATCGTGATAATCGGTCGATCCCTAGTTGTGCCCTGTACTAAAGGGGTACTTTAAGCTCTTTATAAATTAACTGGTGCCAGAAAGTTAAACAAATTTGTAAATTACTTTTATTTAAAAAAAAAAAATCTTAATCCTGTCAGTACTTATTAGCTGCTGAATACTATAGAGGAAATTCTTTACTTTTTAGAACGCAGCGCTCTCTGCGGGCACTGCAGCGCGCTCTGCGGGCACCGCGACCGCAACTGTCCAGAGTAGGAGAAAATCCCCATAGCAAACATATGCTGCTCTGGACAGTTCCTAAAATGGAGAGGTCAGCAGAGAGCACTTGTGGTCATGTCAGCAGAGAGCTCTGTGTTCCAAAAATAAAAGAATTTCCTCTGTAGTATTCAGCAGCTAATAAGTACTGGAAGGATTAAGATTTTTTTAATAGAAGTAATTTGCAAATCTGTTTTAACTTTCTGGTACCAGTTGATTTAAAAAAATTTAAATTAAAAAATTCCACTGGAGTACCCCTTTAAGGGTTTTCATAACGGAACATTAAACGGATCTTTAAAATGGATGAATTTTATCGTGTGAAAGGGGCCTTATACCCCATGATTTCCGTGCAGGCATCTGTCGTTCTGAGCAATGTTTAGAATGCTGGGTTCGGGTCATCACGCCACTCCCTCTCTCTTCAGGTCTATGTGATGGAGGGGTTGGTTAACCCATTAAGCGGGCAGGACAGGTGGGGTAAAGTTTGGAATTTGTAGGTATAGTTTTTTTTCTTGTCCCTGAGGTAATAGTTGCATCTTGAAGGTAGATTGACATGGACAGATGTTTTGCGAGTTTCCAGCTGCAGGTTTTGGTTACGGCAGAAAATCTGCAGCAGATTACGTGGATTTCAAGAATGGCCGCCGGTGTGGATTTTCCAGTGCAGCTACAACACGCGGCAGGAAACTCTCAAAACATCCATCCATGTAAATGTACCCTAGAAGGGATTGTCGGCCATATTAAATTTTTTCTTATTTTGTGCCCAGGCTGTGGCTTATAAATCTGATTGGCATTTGTGGTATTTTATTTTTATTTTTTCAATTTGAAAAGAATGTGTTTATGTGAAGGAGGCCCTAGGGAGGCAAGTGCTGCACACGACCCCTGTAGATGCCAGTGCATTGTATAAGATTGATCCGCTGACTGTGTCATCTTCTGTGACAGGTTCACCCAACAGGGACATCATTTGTCCTGTCTGATGGAGCAGGAAAAAACACCACAGTGGAATTAGGAGAACCTGTAAGTATATTCTGTAGGAGACCATGTATAGAAGAGCCTTGGTCCTTGGCAGGACTTTAGCAAATTAAAGGGGTATTCCAGGCAAAAACTTTTTTTTATATATCAACTGGCTCCGGAAAGTTAAACAGATTTGTAAATTACTTCTATTAAAAAAAATCTTAATCCTTCCAATAGTTAATAGCTTCTGAAGTTTTCTGTCTAACTGCTCAATGATGATGTCACGTCCCGGGAGCTGTGCATGATGGGAGAATATCCCCATAGGAGCTGCACAGCTCCCGGGACGTGAGTCATCAGAGAGCAGTTAGACAGAAAACAACAACTCAACTTCAGAAGCTAATAACTATTGGATGGATTAAGATTTTTTAATAGAAGTAATTTACAAATCTGTTTAACTTTCCAGAGCCAGTTGATATATAGATATAGATATAAAAGTTTTGGCCTGGAATACCCCTTTATCTGGGGAATTCCGGGGGAACTGGCTCCTGAAAGTTAGACATGTAAATTACTTCTTAAAAAAAAATAAAATCTTAATCTTTCCAGTACTCATCAGCTGCTGAAGTTGAGTTCTTTCCAGTCTGACTACAGTGCTCTCTGCTGACACCTCTGTCTCAGGAACTGTCTATAGTAGGAGCAAATCCCCATAGCAAACCTATCCTGCTCTGGACAGTTCCTGACACGGACAGAGGTGTCAGCAGAGAGCACTGTGGTCAGACAGAGGGAAATTCAAAAAGAAAAGAACTTCCTCTCTAATATACAGCAGCTAAGAAGTACTGGAAGGATTAAGATTTTTTAATAGAAGTAATTTACAAATCTGTTTAACTTTCTGGAGCCAGTTATGAACATTTTTACTGGATAAACCCTTTAAGCTTCTTTGCTGTGTGAAGTGTTGGGGCACCTGCACATTACACCAGTGTTTCCCAACCAAGGTGCCACCAGCTTTTGCAAAACTACAACCCCCCAGTATGCCTGGACGGCCTTCGGCTGTCCAGGCATGCTGGGTGTTGTAGTTTTACAACAGCTGGAGGCACCCTGGCCAAATTCCCTTAGCTGATCCGTGCCATCTGGAATCTGGGTTAAGTTTGAATGGAATTTGCCTTGAAAGTTAACCCCCTGCCATTGGTTTTTCCGGTTGAAATCTGCCAAAAGAATGAACATGTTAAATGTTCCGCTACAGAATTCTGTAGTGTGCACTGAGCAGCAGAATCCCATTGAGATCAGTCGGATTCTGCTGCAAGTGGATTTCATACGGAATTAATTTGTAGTGTATGGACCATAAGTGGAGATCTTGATTGATCATGAAAAGCAATACTAAAATGACTGATGTATTAGAAGATTCAGTATCCTCTCATAACCCAATGGCTGAACGCCTCTAGTCATTTTCTCTGTCGTGTTCCTTAGCTTGACGAAGAATTATCTGGCGTTGTTGAAGTTATCGGCAAAGTTACCCAGAAAGCCACAATAATGGGGATCTCCTATGTGCCCTTCAGAGAAGATGTCGCCTCTTTTGGTATGTTAAAGATGGGTGCAAAAAAACAAAATACTGGATGTAAATGAGAGAATTATAAATTCCTGGGGGGCAACCAGATGCCACTAGTGCAGTGTTTCCCAATGCTTAAAGGGGTACTCCAAAGTATAGGGGATAAGATGTCAGATCGCCGGGGTCCCGCTGCTGGGGACCCCGGGGATCGCTGCTGCAGCACCCCGCTATCATTACTGCATAGAGCGAGATCGCTCTGCACGTAATGACGGGCAATACAGGGGCCGGAGCATCGTTACGTCACGGCCCGCCCCGTCAATACAAGTCTATGGGAGGGGGCGTGGCGGTCGTCACGCCCCCTGCCATAGACTTGCATTAAGGGGACGGGCTGTGATGTCATGAGGGGCGGAGCCATGACGTCACGCTGCTCCGGCCCCTGTATCGCCCGTCACTATGCACAGAGCGAACTCGCTCTGTGCAGTAATGATGGCTTGGTGCCGCAGCGGCGATCCTTGGGGTCCCCAGCAGCGGGACCGCGGTGATCTAACATCTTATCCCCTATCCTTTGGATAGGGGATAAGATGCCAGGGGCGGAGTACCCCTTTAAAGGGGTACTGCGGTGGAAAAAACTTTTCTTAAATCAACTGGTGTGATGTCAGCAGAGAGCACTGTGTTCCAAAAAAAATAGAATTTCCACTGTAGTCAGCAGCTAATAAGTACTGGAAGGATTAAGATTTTTTTTTATGGAAGTAATTTACAAATCTGCTTAACTTTCTGGCACCAGTTGATTTAAAAAAAGAAAAAAAAAAGAAAAAATTATGAATCCACCAGAGTACCCCTTTAAAACTACAACTCTCATCACACCCAAGGAGTTGTACTTTTGCAACAACTCTTGCCATACAAAATGCTGACTAGTCTGTATTGTGGGCCCGATCACTCACATGGCATGATAGGAGTTGTAGTTTTGCAATAACTGGAGAGCCACAGTTTCAGAGACTGCACTAGTAGAACTTGTGGAATTTAGTTCTGTCAGAGCTAGCCCAGTGTTTCCCATCCAGGATCCCTCCAGCTGTTGCAAAACTACAACTTCCAGCATGCCAATACAAGCAAGTAGAGGAAGTGGCACTGTATAGAAAGATTTCCCATAAATTAAGTAACTGTATAAAATCACTTCACAGGGAGACCGGGGTATATGAATGCAGATGCTTGAGGGTGCTGGTAATATAAAGTACACTTTAAATCCGTAGGAGATGTGAATAAACTGCACTCACCCACTTGCAGATGCTGTAACTTCAGAAAGTGTTTTATTCAGCGGCCATCTGAATACCGGGAACAGGTGGAGGAGGAAAGAAAGTCATGCAACTAGTTTTGCGCCCTCGGGCACAAAACTAGTTGCATGCCTTTCTTTCCTCCTCCACCTGTTCCCGGTATTCAGATGGCCGCTGAATAAAACACTTTCTGAAGTTACAGCATCTGCAAGTGGGTGAGTGCAGTTTATTCACATCTCCTACGGATTTAAAGTTAACCAATACAAGCAAGAGCTTTCTGTCCCAACACATGTATCGTAAAGAGGGGGGGGGGAGGTGCATATAAAACTTAGCTTTTAATAATGGTAATTAAGAAATATAATGCATGTGATGCAGTATTGTTGTTTGTAGCACTCAGATGAGAAGTGCACAAACCAAATAGACGCCTGATATAATCTGCTAAAATATAACAGATGGGGAGAGGGCTCCCACAATATTAGGATAATGTACACAACAGTACATAGATGCCCGTAATAGGCTCTCTATGTTTTGGAAAAACCACAATTTCCTACGCGTTTCAGCACACTGTAACATGTGACCTCCTCAGGGGCTAAACAAGTGGTACATATCTCATATTAGACAATAAAAGTATCTGAGCCCATAAATATTTGGGCTCAGAAGATGGAGTTCTTCCTTAACCCAATAGACCGGGTCCACCTGCAAATTGTGAATAGAAAGCTCCAGGGACGTGTGTTACCCGCAGTGGCGGGGAGCCGAACTGTTAGCTGGCTGCTCACACGCGTCTCCTGAGCGGACTGCGTCTGACGCCTTATCCGCTTCCGGGGCTGTGGGTGGAGACTCCGCCCAGACGCCATCTCCATACCAACGCCGAAGTAGGAGGGTGTCAACCCAGCCTCGCTAGTCTAGCGAGTAGGTAAGCGGAGAAATATTAACCCTAATCGCCCCGTGGATAAGGAAAGACGCTGTGAGTCAGAAGGACATCTGACCCACAGTGTAATAATGGCTTTATTGACTAAATCCGGATCGCACCCTAGGGACTGAACTAATGGGGCAGTGATGTGCGCATGATTAACTCTGTATAACAAAATATTGAGTAAATATAATTGATTGGCATCTAGAGCAGGACTTGGTCCCCTATTGCTCCAGACCCAAAGGGACCCAAGACAGGAGCGTAGAGCTGGCACAGACCTGGGAACAAAGGTCGGGAAAGTATATTAGTTAGTTAATGGGGGCTACACAAAATCAGATATTAATGAATGTATAAATATGACTGCAACAATACGATCAAGGGAAATCAACTCACAAGATCACACTGTCTAAGTCATATTGTAAAACTTTAGTACAATCCAAATATACCCCCTCTCTCAAAGCTGCGTTTCGTGAATTGACGCAGTGTCATAAATCTTATATTATCAGTTTCTGGGAGGTCCAGAGTTTCGAATCTTATATTCAAAACAAAATTGTACCCCGCGGGTTGCGTATACCCATTTTGCCCTCCACTAGACTACGTACACCAGAGGTCTTAAAGAAGTGGGAGGAGGAGGCAACTACCTGCTCAGTTAGGTTTTTACAAATACTACTTGAGGAGGAGAAAAGAATCTTGGAGATCTCTGGCAAAAAATTGAAAGAGCAACAAGAGATAGCTGCCAAATTTAAAGGAGAACCTGATTTTGTGACAAAGGAGACCCAGTTACAGAACACCATAGAAAGGTTCTGCTATCACCTAAAAGAGCGTAAACATACTCAGTTTGTCAGAGATCTCCAGGATTTTAGGGACAACCACCAGGTCCTGGAAAAGACACATCCCCATAGAGACAGTGAAATAGAACCCTCCTCCTCGGAAACAGATACCTCAGATAGGGAGAAGGGCAAAAGTGATAGGGGGAGAGGTAGGGGTAGAGGCAGACCCCATAATCGAGGCAAGAACCACCATAGAGCCACAATACGTAATCAACAATATAATCAGGCATGTGGCCCCTCCTCGGCGCCCTCCTCCTCTCCTCAGTCACATTTTTTAGAGGGGGAGAATCCTTACCTCTTGCGCCCTACCACGGGACGGGGCAGATCACAGAACTGAAAGGTTCCAAAGGCCCTCAAATAATTAATCTATCAGACCATGTCCTCAATGAGTTCCAGGTGGCCGTACTCAATAAGGGCTTGTCCTTTGTCCCTACGGTGGAATTTGATGCATTTACATGGACAAAGGATATTAGTCTATTCACACGTAAACTTAACTGGCAAAAATTTCATAAAGACCTTGAGAGAAAAAAGAGTGCGGTCATGGGGATCTCAGTTGAGGACCTAGCAACAGTTAATGAACTTGCGGACCTATTTGAGTCTGGTGAGAGAGATAGGGGTTTGGGACCATTTACGGACCTTAAACCAAAGAGTAAAGCACAGCCACCGGTAGGTGAAACCTCTTGCATTGAGATATTCAAGGAACTAGTCTTACGTGATCTTAAATATCTAACTTCCGAAAAAAGTAATGTCAGAAATAATTTCTCCAAAAAAGAAAAAATGGCTATGAGGGATCTCACAGACAATATGGAGATTGTGATCAAACCCTCCGATAAAGGGGGGAATATAGTCATCATGAATAGAAACCTGTATAAAGAGATGTTACAAATCTTAAAAGATAGGGATTCCTACGAGATACTGCAAGAGGATCCAACATCTAAATATAGGCAGGAATTGATGACTATTTTGGATGAAGCCAAGACAGACGGCCTTATTAGCGATGGGGAATATAGATATTTGACACCTGATGCTCCCGTTACTCCCACGTTCTATGCACTGCCAAAAATTCACAAGGGCACTTCCCCGCTTAAAGGGCGTCCAATCGTCTCGGGGATTGGTGGCATTTCGCAGAACGTGGGAGTCTACGTGGACAAGGTTCTTAGAGATTTCGTCACTGCCCTTCCTTCATTTACACGAGATACGATGGACCTTATGTCCAAATTAGAAGGCATTGTAGTGGATAAGGATGTGTTGTTGGGAGGAATAGATGTCGAGGCATTATATTCCTCCATCCCACACGAACAGGGGATGAAGGCTGTGACGTATTATCTCTCCACTAGGGGAATTTACCTACACAATCATAACAATCTTATCATCAGATTGATGGAGTTCATACTATTACACAATTACTTTCTCTTCGACGGACGCTTCTACCACCAGCTTAAAGGGACTGCCATGGGCAGTCCCTGTGCGCCAACTTATGCTAACATCTTAGGCTGGTGGGAGACCACTGTCGCGTTCGTGGAAGAGAAAGAAAGGTACCTGGAGTATGTCCCTTTCTGGACACGATATATAGACGACGTGTTCGTCCTATGGACAGGTACAGAACAAGACTTCAAACAATTTATGCACTCCATCAATAATAATGAGGTAGGTCTCAAATTTACTTACACCTTGAGCCCCTCACACTTAGACTTTCTGGATGTTACTATCCGAAAGGATGATTCAGGTGGTTTGACTACTAATGTGTTCCGTAAAGCCACTGCAACGAACAACCTCCTGAGGTGGGAGAGTTGCCATCCGGGCCCCCTTAAAAAGTGGATCCCTAAAGGGCAATACCTCCGCCTCAGGAGGAACTGTTCGGAGGAGCGTGAGTTTTTGGCACAGGCGAGGGACCTAAGGGAAAGATTTAGGGAACGAGGGTACCCCGACCAGGTACTTATTCTAGCCTTCCAGCATGCTATATCCACCCCGAGGCAGGAACTATTGGTACCTAGGGTTCATACTGCAAAATCACAGATCTGTAGGATCACTGGTACCTATGACAATATGTCCCAGCCAGTTCGTGATATTCTCCAGAGACATTGGAGCATACTTTTAATGGATAAGGATATTGCACCCATTGTAGGAGGTTATCCTCAAATTACTTATAGGAAGGGGAGAAGTATAGGGGATACCATTACACAAAGCCACCTTGCTCCTCCTAAACCTCCTAAGACTTGGCTGGGAACTAATGCCATCAATGGGTCCCACAAATGTGGCCACTGCAAAGCGTGCCCCCATATGAGGAAAACAGAAAGCATTTCTATCAAAACTACAGGAAGAACCTTTAAGATCAAGGGGTTGATTAACTGTATTACCAATGCTGTCGTTTATGTGGCCATATGCTCCTGCTACCTACTCTATGTAGGAAAGACAATCAGAGAACTTCGCCGTAGGGTGCTGGAGCATTTGGGAGACATTCGCAACAAGAGAGACACTGCGATTGCGAAGCACTTGAACGAAGTCCACGGGGGGGACCCATCACACATTCAGTTTTTTGGTCTCGAAAAAATGCGCCCATCTCAAAGAGGGGGCAACCTTGACCAAATGCTCCTACAGCGGGAGACACGATGGATATACGTCTTAGATACAGTAGTCCCTAAGGGGCTTAACGAGCAGCTTATTTTTACCAGTTTTCTATAATGGATGGATACCGCTGGGGATACCCTTGGGGTGTAGGCTAGGTAGTCAGGGGGGGCTGTAGTCAGCCCACGAGTTAGTACACCCCCTAAATAGGGAGCAGAAGGGTTTATAGGCTAGGTTCCAGTGCGGGACTGCCCTTATTAGGGCGGCCACCCCGCCTAGGTTTAGGGACTAGTGATAGGGCTTAATAGGGACAACATAGGCTCACTAGGCCCCTGCTATATTTCCCTCCTCTCCCATTAGGGTTGCGCCCCCTCTCCCCCGGCGGTATCCGTTACAATATGACTTAGACAGTGTGATCTTGTGAGTTGATTTCCCTTGATCGTATTGTTGCAGTCATATTTATACATTCATTAATATCTGATTTTGTGTAGCCCCCATTAACTAACTAATATACTTTCCCGACCTTTGTTCCCAGGTCTGTGCCAGCTCTACGCTCCTGTCTTGGGTCCCTTTGGGTCTGGAGCAATAGGGGACCAAGTCCTGCTCTAGATGCCAATCAATTATATTTACTCAATATTTTGTTATACAGAGTTAATCATGCGCACATCACTGCCCCATTAGTTCAGTCCCTAGGGTGCGATCCGGATTTAGTCAATAAAGCCATTATTACACTGTGGGTCAGATGTCCTTCTGACTCACAGCGTCTTTCCTTATCCACGGGGCGATTAGGGTTAATATTTCTCCGCTTACCTACTCGCTAGACTAGCGAGGCTGGGTTGACACCCTCCTACTTCGGCGTTGGTATGGAGATGGCGTCTGGGCGGAGTCTCCACCCACAGCCCCGGAAGCGGATAAGGCGTCAGACGCCGTCCGCTCAGGAGACGCGTGTGAGCAGCCGGCTAACAGTTCGGCTCCCCGCCACTGCGGGTAACACACGTCCCTGGAGCTTTCTATTCACAATTTGCAGGTGGACCCGGTCTATTGGGTTAAGGAAGAACTCCATCTTCTGAGCCCAAATATTTATGGGCTCAGATACTTTTATTGTCTAATATTATGAGATATGTACCACTTGTTTAGCCCCTGAGGAGGTCACATGTTAGTGTGCTGAAACACGTAGGGCATTGTGGTTTTTCCAAAACATAGAGAGCCTATTACGGGCATCTATGTACTGTTGTGTAGATTATCCTAATATTGTGGGAGCCCTCTCCCCATCTGTTATATTTTAGCAGATTATATCAGGCGTCTATTTGGTTTGTGCACTTCTCATCTGAGTGCTACA
Source organism: Hyla sarda (assembly GCF_029499605.1). Lineage (NCBI taxonomy): Eukaryota > Metazoa > Chordata > Amphibia > Anura > Hylidae > Hyla > Hyla sarda. The sequence continues at coordinate 18,923,270 of NC_079193.1, forward strand.
AACAACAATACTGCATCACATGCATTATATTTCTTAATTACAATTATTAAAAGCTAAGTTTTATATGCACCTCCCCCCCCCCCCCCCCCCCCTTTACTATATTTAGTTTGGGAGATCACATATACGGGTTAGTAGATACCCCCATAAATCTATTACTAATCCCAACACATGTATCGCTAATGTTTTTTTTTTTTTTCTGGGAGTGCTGTCCCAAAACATTTACATCCATGGGTGATGCTGACCGGGCATGCTGGGAGGAGTAGTCTTGCAACAGCTGAAGGCACCCTGGTTGTGAAACACTTGGCTAGGCTCACTACAATTCAGTGCAGGGTCCCATTGGGTTGCAGGTACAAACATGTGATGTCCTTTAACCTGTTAAGGACCCAGGACGTACCGGTACGTCCTGAGTCCGCTCCCGTTCTTTAACACGGGACCATGTCATAGCAGGTCGGGCCCGGGCCCTCTAACAACGGCCGGGACCTGTGGCTAATAGCGCGGTGCCACGCGCTATCAACCCTTTAGACGCTGCAGTCAAAGTTGAACGCCACGTCTAAAGTGAAAGTAAATCCTTGCCAGTTAGCTCGGGTCTGTTCGGGATGTCCGTGGCGAAATCGCGGCATCCCGAACAGCTGAGACACAGCAGGAGGATCCCCTTACCTGCCTTCTGGTGTCCGATCGCTGAATGACTGCTCAGTGCCTGAGATCCAGGCATGAGCAGTTAAGTGGCAGAATCGTTGATCAATGGTTTCCTATGAGAAACCATTGATCAATGTAAAAGATCAGTGTGTGCAGTGTTATAGCCCCCTATGGAGCTATAGCAGTGCAAAAAAAAAGTTCATAAAGATCATTTAACCCCTTCCCTAATAAGTTTGAATCGCCCCCTTTTCCCATAAAAAAAAGTGTAAATAAACATTTGTGGTATTGCGGCGTGCAGAAATGTTCGAATTATAAAAATATATAATTAATTAAACCGCATGGTCAATGGTGTTCCCGCAAAAAAATTCCAAAGTCCAAAATAGTGAATTTTTGGTCACTTTTTAGATCATGAAAATGAATAAAAGCGATCAATAAGTCCGATCAATAAAAAAAATTGTACCGCTAAAAACTCTCGGCGCAAAAAACGAGCCCTCATACCGCCCCAGAAAAATGCAGAAAAATAAAGTTATAGAGGTCAGAAGATGACAATTTTAAACGTATACATTTTTGTGCATGTAGTTATGATTTTTTCCAGAAATACGACAAAATCAAACCTATATAAGTAGGGTATCATTTTAATCATATGGACCTACAGAATAATGAGAAGGTGTTATTTTTACCGAAAAAATCTACTGTGTAGAAAACGGAAGCCAAAAGTTACAAAATGGCTTTTTTTTTCCAATTTTGGGTAGATTTTTGGGTAAAATGACCGATGTCATTAGAAAGTAGAATTGGTGGTGCAAAAAATAAGCCAGCATATGGATTTTTAGGTGCAAAATTGAAAGAGTTATGATTTTTAATTTTTTTTTTAAAGGTAGGGGCAAAAAACGAAAATGCTGATCTCTTCCTGTGCATAGAGCGGCGTGTGGGCACGCACCTTATGTATTCTCTACGGGAGCGCCAGAGATAAAGGAAAGCTGTATCCCAAAGAGAATGCATGGAGTGCTTGCTGACATGCCCCTCTGTGCACAGGGAGAGATGGGGCTTCTTCCTGAGATCGTAGGGGGCCCAGATTTCAGACTCTCCTGCAGGTAGGGTGTGTAAGCTTTAAAGTAGTGGTGTACTACTTAATATTTCAGCGTAAAAAAAAAAAAAAAAAAAAAAGTTGTTGTTATTGTGTTGCCGTTTCCTCATTCCTCCTATTTGTTTGTTTTCTCCAGATCTTAACCTGTACGATGAAGCCGTGAAGATAATCCATGAATTTCCTCAGTATTATCCCTTTGGACAGAAAGGAATGGAATAAGTCTTTCTTTCACCCACTGGATATCTGGATTCTGCAGCCTGCGTCCTCCTCCTACTTATTTTATTACAGCCGCAGGATTTGGCGTCTACTTTTTACCTGGTATTCAATGTCAGAACTGTTCCAGAGGAAAAAGAACAATCCCCTTGATGATCATTTATCACTGACCCATCCGCCTGAATACAGAGGGGAGGGGGCAAAACAGGCAGGGTTGGGGTTCTTCTGTAAATCTTGTGTGTTCATTTTGGAAATACAGTTATATTATTTTTTAAAGGAAGTGTCTTTATATCAGCAACCGTTTTGGATAAGAATTGAGGCAGTTTACCATCAATGTGCCGAAAGCAGATCTTGAAATGGGGTTCCTCTGCTGTAAGAGTAGCCATTGCTGTAGTAGTAGACATTATGGCTAATGATACACATTGAATTTGGTCATGTGACTAAAGCTTCTGAAGTGTTACTCATGTACTTTCTCATTGGTCATAACTAGATATAAAGTAAGTTTTTCCAAACGTAATGAATCGGTCATATATTTAGGATTCTGGTTCCCTGGAGAAGTCTGGTATGAGACTCTGAACCAGTGTTTGCCAACCAGGGTGCCTCCAGCTGTTGCAAAACTACAACTCCCAGCATTCCTGGACAGCTGGCATGCAGAGAGTTGTAGTTTTGCAACAGCTGGAAGCACCCTGGTATTGTCCTACCAGACATCTACAAGTCAGCTGATTAGAATTTGATGTGGTGAATCTTACTCTAGAGCAGTGTTCTCCATACTCTTGCCTTCCAGTTGTTGCAAAACTACAACTCCCAGCATGCCCGAACACACAGGACCTGACTGATCAAAACGTTTGACACTAAGTTTTTATAATGTCCGATACACATTAAGGCTTGGGGTTTGTCATCTTTATTTCCTACTGGTGTTGGGGACATTATAAGCCACACTGCAACAGACTTCACAAGGATCTCTAGCCTTTCTGATGGCACTGAAGTTAAAGGGGTACTCCACTGGAAAACATTTAAACAAATTTTTTTTAAATCAACTGGTGCCAGAAAGTAAATCGCTTCTATTAAAAATCTTAATCCTTCTAGTATTTATCAGCTGCTGTATGCTCCACAGGAAGTTCTTTTCTCTTTGAATTTCCTTTCTGTCCGAATACAGTGCTCTCTGTTGCCACCTCTGTCCTTGTCAGGAACTGTCCAGAGCAGGAGAGGTTTGCTTTGGGATTTGCTCCTGCTCTGGACAGTTCCTAAATGGACTGAGGTGTCAGACAGAAAGGACATTCAAAAAGAAAAGCACTTCCTGTGGCGCATACAGCAGTTAAGTACTGGAAGGATAAAGAATTTTTAATAGAAGTAACCTACAAATTTTTTTTAATTTCTGGCACAAGTTGATTTAAATTTTTTTTTTTTCAAGTGGAGTACCCCTTTAAGGTCTTCTCACAGCTCATTTTGGCATATACGTATGATTGGTTACGATGGGCAACTTTTCCTCTGCACAGGTTTTGATAAATCTTTCCAGTCAATTCTCTCTGAAATCCACTCGAAAATGCATTGCAGTCTAAGAAGACAGCACAACTCCAAGCAGTCCCAGTGCTGGCTTGATCTGCTTGCACCTGCTGCTTGTGAAGTTTTTGGGTGGACATTGTGCTTAGTTAGGCCCATAGAACACTTAATCAGATTGTAGGATCTATGGTGCATGCCACAATACCCATGGCTGCTGTACATGTATACCAGTATAACTGCAACTCCAGAACTTGATGACTTTTTGGGTATGTACACTTTTTCATAGTGTCTATAAACGCCATAATAAATTTGGCAAGTGATCATGTTTAGTAATCCTTCCTTTTTGGCTCCTGGGGTTTGTCCAGCCTTTGTATGTAGATCAGTGTTTCCCAACCAGGGTGCCTCCAGCTGTGGCCAAACTACAACTCCCAGCTTGAGTGGTGAACAAAATGAATAATCCCGGTGAAGATACCAAAACCATGTTGGTTGTATGAAGGGTTTTTTAGCTTTAAAACTGAGATCGATCAAACTGCACAATAAAAGGTTCTGTATTTTGACTGCAACAGTCAAGAGTTCTGATTCCTTCACTTCATTACTATGAGTGACACCTCTTTGGGAACAGCAGCATTTTATGGGGCCATGCAAACAAACCTGTGTTAATACTAGTGTGAACATTGTTTTTCTACAATATTCAGAACTCATGACAGTAAAATAGGTAATTGTAAGGCAATTTACTGCAGTAATTACTGTCTAAATTGGAAAGAGTTAACCCCCAGTCGTGCATGAAATAAAAATTAAATACTGTAAAACTGCCATAATTTAGAAAAATACAGTGATATACATTTTTAGTCATACCACCCAGTAGTGTTATAGCATGCTAGGACTTTTGGTTTTGAAAAAGCTAGAGAGACACGTGTTTAACAGTTTCTTAAATGATTTGTCTTTTTGTTTCTTCTACTTTTAGAACACTTTAATCTTACAAGGAAAAATCTAATTTGCAGAAGCCTAAATGATTTATAGGGCACAGGACCAGGTGACCAATTTAGGAACAAGGAATCTGAAGCCTGTGGCTGAAAAGTAGATTATATTTTTTTATGCTTACCGTAAAATCTCTTGGAGGATCCATTGGGGGACATGGAAACCATGGGTATATGCTCTTGCCATTAGGAGGTGCTAACACTAGGCATACAAAGAAAAGGTGGCCCCTCTTGGCAGGATATACCCCAACTACTGACCCTGAACTAATCAGTATAGTCCCAAAGCAGTAAGAGGAAACCAACCGAGAAAGAAACCAGCAGGTATTTGAGGGTACAAGACCGCCCCCCCACAAAAAACCAACCCAAGAAAGATTTTAAGGCAAGTATAAAAAACTATTTTTCTCAGTCAGTACCATTGGAGGACACAAGTTGTGCGACGTACCAAAGCAGTCCCCGGGGCGGGATAAAATACCCAACACAGAATCAGAGGACTGAGTCACAGCCGCCTGCAACACCCTGTGCCCCAAACTGGCATCGGCAGGCATGAATGTGTGCACTTGGTAACATTTTGGGAAAGTGTGCAAGAACCACCAAGTAGCCACCTTACAGAGCCGAAGCCCTACTGCAGATAGCCCAAGAAGCCCCAAAATAACGCGTGGACCTTTCCTTTACAACTGTACAATTCCAATATGACAGAACAGATCTGCCATGAAATGGTTGCCTTGGAAGCTGGGAGACCCTTGCAACTACCCCCTGGAATCACGAAGGAGTCCCCTGCTGAAAAGAGGTTACCGAAAAATAATCCGGACAGCCCGAATAAAGTCCAGACTACGTAGGAAACACGCCTTAGCATTGGAAAGAGGCGGACAAAAAGAAGGAATAACAATCTTTTCGTTCATGTGAAGGGGGGGGGGGGGGGGGCGTGGGGGGGAAATAACCTTAGGCAAGAAGGAGGGAGGTGGCCAAAAAAACCACCTTGTCCTCATGAAGAACCAAAAGAGGGGAGCGACAGGAAAGAGACGCCAACTCAGAGACCCTCCTAATGAAAGTGATTGCAATGAGAAAAGCGACCTTCGATGAAAGGCTGCGAAGAGAGGCGTCCCGAAGAGGTTCGAAACAGAGCCTCCCTCCAAACACCAGGTTGAGATCCCAAGGAGGAGTGGGAGACCTGAAAGGTGGCACCTTATGGGCCACGCCCTGCAGAAAGGTGAGGACATGAGAATTAGAAGCTAACTGCCATTGAAACAGAATAGAAAGCAGACACTTGACCCTTAAGAGAGCTGAAGGTCAAATGTTGATCCAAATCGGATTGCAGAAAAGCAAGAAGGCGCGGAAAGGAAAATCCTAGTGGAGGAAGGCTTCTGTGCGCGAAGCATGGTGCAAATCACCCCTGATGAAAACCCCTGATCTCTCAAAACCGCGAATCCCCCAATCCAGAGATAATGGTGATTTGTCCCACCTAGCCCATATGGCCAGCTGGAGCTGTACCTCCATGCAGAAATGAATTGTAATCAGAGAGAGGCGACGTACGCCTTGTGGCAGGGAGTGCCGTTTGTCCAACGGGAGACGAACACGGGCAGCTGCTGTGTCGAAAAGGAGACCCAGAAACATCAAAGACTGAGAGGGGAACAGGTGAGACTTCTCTCGGTTGATCAGCCCACCGAAGGTGGGCAGAGTCTAATGCGAGATAAAGACTCTCCAAGTTTTGGGACTGGGCTTTGATTAAAAATAGTCATCCAGGTAGGGGAGAAAAGAAATCCCTCGTCTCAGAAGAATGGCAATCACCACTGCCATGACCTTGGTGAGAACCCTGGGAGCTGTAACCAAGCCAAAAGGAAGAGCCACGAATTGAGAGGGACCCGCAGGGACAGCTAAACGGAGGAAACGCTGATGGGCTGGGAAAATAGGGATGTGGAGATAGGCATCCTGGATGTCCACTGATAAAAGAAACTCCACCTGGTCCATGGAAGCCACCACGGAGCAGAGGGACTCATTCACATGTGACTAAGCCGCAAATGGCGGTTGAGTAACTGGAGGGCCAGAATGTGACGGACAGAGCCCTCCTTCTTGGGAATGACAAAGAGGTTTGAGTAGAACCCTGAAAAAGGCTCCCCTTGCAGAACTGGCACTATCACTCCCTGAGAGAGGAGTGTACTTAAAGCGACCTGAAAAGCCGCTGCCAAAGAAGGGGATCGAGGAGGGTGGAATTGGAAGAAACAATCCCTGGGGATTGAAGTGAATTCTATCAGATAACCTGAGATGCCGTCCTGTACACAGGAGTCCTGAGCCAGCCAAACATCCCGGATAAGAGACAGACTACCTCCCACCCGAGAAGACACACCTTCAGGAAGAGGAAGGGTTACAGATACCAGACTTGGCCGTGAAACCATCGGAGCAGTTGTCTTATTTCCAGGAAGGACGTGCCTTGAACAAAGGGGCTTTCCGAGATTGGGAGTGCGCCTGCTTGGGAGAGCGACCCATTGCAAAGGGCCGAAAGGAAGTCCCCTTCCAACGGAGATTGGAGCGACGAGGCTTGTTTTGCGGCAGCAGAAAACTCTTACCCTCTGTAGCTTCGGAAATAATTTCATCTAGCCATTTCCCAAAGAGTCGGGAATCGGCAAAAGGTCATTTAATTTCTTCGAAGCAGCATCAGCATCCCACACCTTCAGCCACATGGAGCAGCGAATAACAGCCAAATTACCTGAAGCAAAAGCCATGCAACGAGGGGACTCCAAGACTGCTGAGCAGAGAAAGTCACCGGCCTGAGAGAGCTGGCAAGCAATATCGCTAAGTCCTCCAGAGGAGCACCCCTGGCGTAGTTGGGAAGCCCAAACCGAAACAGTCTTTGCCACCCAAGCGGATGCAAAGGTGGGAAGCAAGAACAAACCTGGCGATTCAAAGACCTATTTCGCCAAGTTCTCGATCTTTTTGTCTGCAGGATCCTTAAGAGATGCTGCATCCGCTAGAGGCAGAGTAGTAGATTTGGACAGGCGAGAGACTGGAGGATCGGTGCCACTGTCCACTTGGAAACCAAATCAGGAGGAATGGGAAACTGAACTTGGATCTTCTTGGTTCCCTGAAATAGTCTGTCCGGATGCTTCCAAGCTGCGTCCAACAAGGTGTCAAATTCCGCATGAGAACCTTGGGAGAATGCAGAGAGCGGTGAAAAGAAACTTCAGGATCCGAAGTTCTTGGGTTCACCAGATGAAAAGTGTCCCTGATGGCTGACACCAATCCGTCCACCATTTCAGACACTGCAGAGTGGTCCTCATGATCCGAGGTGGATTACGACCCATCGTTCTCTACTTCCCCTGGAGAGTGGGAACCTGCAGAGGTAGCCTTAGACTGAGGCGTGTGAGACCTGGAACGAGGAGTCAGAGACCTGGGATGATTACCCGGAGAACGGTCCCTGGAGAGGGGACGCTGCCGGTGAGCTGGGTAAGAGGAGCGAGACCTACGGGAAGAGTGTCTCTCTCGAGTATGCAACTCTGGAGAAGAGCCAGAGGCAATCACCTTAGAGCACTTGCGAGCGCATTGGAATAGAGGGTCAGGGGATATTGAACGAGACTCCCTGGGAGAAATCCGCAGGGAAAACCTCTCGAAGGCAGAAGCCACCGATTTGGAGACTCTAGCCAGTTTGGAAATCGACTGGGTAAGGCAAGAAACCCACTCTGGGGGAGGGACGCACCCCACGCATACATCTTGAGATACCAAAACAGATGGCATGGCGCGCTTGGAGGAGCAGGTGGATTCAGTGGAACCACCGGGCATTTTGGTCTTGCAGCCCACACAAGCATAGTAACTGACCAGCGCCGCGGTCGCCTGTCTGGGGTCGGACATAGCAGCTAGTAAAAGTACTCAGCAAAATTAAAATGGAGCAATCTCACCAAAGGTCTGTGCCCCGCTGCTGGAACTGAGAAGCAGGCTGTAGCTGCCCTGATGCTGGAGCTGAGGAGACCAGGAGCAGCTGTTACAATGTGGTCCACGGAACAGGAGAGAAGAGAGGAGGCACTAGCAGCCCGTACCAGAGGATGCCTCTGCCCCAGGACGGACCCACATTGGTGAAAAATGACCCCAAAGCGAGCGCGCTCCTAGCTGAAAGGTAAATCAGTGACCCCTGGTGCACGCACAAAGTAATTAGTGTTGAGCGGCATAGACCATATTCGAATTCGCGAATATATGGACGAATATTCGTCATATTCGCGCATATTCGTAATATTCTCGTTTTATTTTTGCATATGCGAATATTCGCGTGTGCGAAAATTAACATGCGAAAATTTGCATATACAAAAATTAGCATAAGCGAAAATTCGTATATGCGAAAATTTGCATATGCAAATGTTCGCACGCCAGTCTCACACAGTAGTATTAGAGCCTTCTTACACCACATAAGCTGGAAGCAGAGAGGGATGATCACTGTGAAAAAAAATAAATAAAACCAATATTCGTAATTACGAATATATAGCGCTATATTCGCGAATATGCGATATTCGCTAATAAAATTCGAATTGCGAATATTCGCGAGCAACACTAAAAGTAATCAATGGCCAGCCGCAGAAGTGGGCGGAAGCTCCGCCTTGCATCCAAATGTAGGTGGGGAGAAGGTCCAGACCCAGCCGCAGTCTATATTAAACTTGCTCCACTCGCCTGCCGAGTGCCGGCGAAAGTAAAAAGACGCCGGCCGTGTGATCGCAGAGCAGCTGCAGGAGATGCGGCTGGCATCCATAGTAGAGAAGCCCTGCGCAAGTAAGCAGTGCCGAGGAGGGAGAAGGGGAGGAAACTGCCCTGGAGCTCCAGCACTGTGAGAACACACCTCACCCGATTTCCTGACTCAAAGAAAATAAATAAAATTCCTCCCCCCCCCCCCCCCCCCCCCCGGAGATCAGGGGCTTCCCAGTAAGGACCCAGCATACTTAGAAAAAGAGCAGTGGTGGGAGAGTGGAGAGGAAGGGGGAAGGGATATACTCACCCTGTACACCGCCATACTTACCTAAGATGTCTTCAGCCAGCTATAGTCACCTGCATCATGTCAGTCTGAGACAGCGGGATGAGCAGGGAAGATAGGGGGACCTGGACCCAAGGCACTGGCAGGAATGTGTTTTAACGGTGCATACTCTATGCCCCGTGCCCCTTAGCTGCATATGGGGGAACAGGTAGCACCATGCTCCTAAATACCCAACTGAAAAACAAGGAGAAAAAAAAATAATCTAAAACAGGCCCTAGCTATAAAAAAAAAAAAAAAGGACCAGGTCTGGAGAGAGCTCCAGATCTTTGTCCGCCTCCTACTGACACTAAGCTAAAACTGATTAGCTCAGGGTCAGTAGGCGGGGTATATTTCTTGTTTGCCTAGTGTCAGCGCCTCCTAGTGGCAAGAGCATATACCCACGGTTTCTGTGTCCCCCAATGGTACCGACCAAGAAAACTAAACTAAAGTGTAGATTAAGGGTGGCTGCACACTGCATTTATGGATTCACACCATTCCGCTTAATCTAACAGAATACTTTGAAGGTCCTATTCTGTTTAGAAGTCTGTAGGGGTATTGCTGGCATAGAAGAGCTGTCCAAAATGGACTTGCCAGATACTATAAAACAGTTTAGCAAAACTCATTCAGGAAGAACAGTTTCTTACTGTAAAGAGTATGCTGCTAAGAAATCAAATATTGAGCCAATAGAGAATAGTGAGTGCAGCTCTGGAGTATAATACAGGATATAACTCAGGATCAGTACAGGATAAGTAATGTAATGTATGTACACAGTGACCCCACCAGCAGAATAGTGAGTACAGCTCTGGAGTATAATACAGGATATAACTCAGGATCAGTACAGGATAAGTAATGTAATGTATGTACACAGTGACCTCACCAGCAGAATAGTGAGTACAGCTCTGGAGTATAATACAGGATATAACTCAGGATCAGTACAGGATAAGTAATGTAATGTATGTACACAGTGACCTCACCAGCAGAATAGTGAGTACAGGTCTGGGGTATAATACAGGATATAACTCAGGATCAGTACAGGATAAGTAATGTATGTATGTACACAGTGACCTCACCAGCAGAATAGTGAGTACAGCTCTGGAGTATAATACAGGATATAACTCAGGATCAGTACAGGATAAGTAATGTAATGTATGTACACAGTGACCCCACCAGCAGAATAGTGAGTACAGCTCTGGAGTATAATACAGGATATAACTCAGGATCAGTACAGGATCAGTAATGTAATGTATGTACACAGTGACCTCACCAGCAGAATAGTGAGTACAGCTCTGGATAATAATACAGGATATAACTCAGGATCAGTACAGGATAAGTAATGTGATGTATGTACACAGTGACCTCCCCAGCAGAATAGTGAGTACAGCTCTGGAGTATAATACAGGATATAACTCAGGATCAGTACAGGATAAGTAATGTAATGTATGTACACAGTGACCTCACCAGCAGAATAGTGAGTACAGCTCTGGAGTATAATACAGGATAAGTGTACATACACATTACCTGACTGAACGTTGCCTTTAAAATCAGCCAAGTAAAAACAAACAATAGATCAATGTTTTCACAGATTCTTTTAGTAGGAGAAGAACATGACCATTAGTGAACGATAAGTGGGAGAAACATTATGGCAAGTCCAGATCTGCAGTCTCTGGTCGGCTGTAGGAAAATTAACATAAAGCTCATAGGATCGGCAATCAAAAAATCGAGAACCTTCCATTAAAACTAAATCCACCCCCCACACAATGCAAAGTCTCCAACAGAGGGCAAATAATCCGCTGTACCAAGCGGCACGTCATCGTCTTCCAGATTCCTGTCCATGTAGAAATCCTTCAGGACCATTGTAACACTGTGGACCCTCCGTACCATCAGCAGTGCTGTCTGAACAGACTGTCCATGGTGCAGCTCACAGAACATCAGGAACACATCTAAAGCTCCGGATAACATTCCAGATAAGAGAGACCTAGGGCTGCGCAGTCTCTGCCGGAACCAGGTTGCCTGTTGTATCCAACTGCATACACTTACAGGAGCAGGCCGACACCGGGCACTCCGTGTGATCTCTGCAAAACAGAGCGCAAATGATCACCACCACTATGCTGTGGCTGATATATATATATATATATACACACACACACACATATATATCTCTATATCTATCTATCTATATCTCTCTCTATCTATCTAGTGATGCCTCAACATACAATAGTTTCAACATACAAGGTTTGTTTTTTTGGACCATTGTAACTTGAAACCAGACTCAACATACAATGTACAGACAGTCCAGATCTGTGATACCTGTCACAACTGGAGGAACTGACTAATCAGAATGGACAATTTACTGGTAAATCACCTGTATTACTGAAGTGCATGCACTGACTGACTGGTAGCGCCCCCTACAGTACAGGGAGGAACTACAAGTTCTGTACTCCTTACCTGTGCCAGGGTTAGTTGCTCCTTTGGACACCAAGTAAGGGCGGCTCCATTTGGGACACTGTGTGTACTGTATAAGACCCTGAAGAACCATTGTTTTCCAACCAGGGTGCCTCCAGCTGTTGCAAAACTACAACTCCCAGCATGCCCGGACAGCCGTTGGCTGTCCGGGCATGCTGGGAGTTGTAGTTTTGCAACAGCTGGAGGCACCCTGGTTGGAAAACATGGACATAGACAGTGATTTACAGCTCCCAGCAGATCTTTCTTAATTTTATATGTAAGGATTTGCTTTATCTATATTAGTTATCTACTTATTTTTGTTTAATCCTCACTTTTTCCTATTTTTGGATGACATTATGGTGGTCTCTCTCTCTCTATCTATATCTATATCTATATATATATATACACACATATACACACACACACTTAACCAATTGTAATACATTTCCCTTCTGTTTGAAAATTCTTAAATCGAACACCCCCATTCCTAAAGTGCCTTTGCTACGCTGCTCTGTCTGTACACAGTCGAATATATATATGTAGCAGCATTGCTGTACTGTCCACTTGGTGATCTTCCTCTATTAAAGGGGTACTCCGGCCCAAAGACATCTTATCTCCTATCCAAAGGATAGGGAATAATATGTCTGATCGCGGGGGTCCCGCTGCTGTGGACCCCCGCAATCCCACATGCAGCACCAACCCGCGGGTGCTGCACGCAGCACTGCAGCCTCAGAGTCTGCCAGGTCACGACTACGGGGCCGGAGTATTGTGACGTCACGCCCCGCAATGCAAATCTATGGGAGGGGGCGTGACGGCAGTCACACCACCTCCCATAGACTTGCATTGCGGGGCGTGACGTTACACAGAGGCGGAGTGGTAACGTCACGATACTCCGGCCGCGTAGTCCCAGCGGCAGGACCCCCCCGTGATCACACATCTTATCCCCTATTCTTTGGATATTAAGATTTCTTAGGGCCCGAGTACCCCTTTAATAGCTTTACTTGATGCTCTGCAGAATGCTAGAGACCGAATATCTGGTAAACCTACTTAGGGAGAGCACTGAGAACAGCCGAGTACAGGCACAGATCGGCTACGCTATTGCCACCAGCATTGTACAATGGCACTTTATGAATTGGAGGAGGGGGGGGGGGGGGGGGGAACAAGTTCACAAATAGTATTACAAAATAAATAAAAAAAGGAGTAGTGTGGAGGGACTTTTTATGCTCCTATTGTGCCTGGGCTGCAAAAAAAAAAAAAAAAAAATAAACATTAACTCACCTATCAGTTCCCTTGTTGCACCACTATCTGTCTTCGGTCCTGGTCTCCTTCCTACTTTCGCATGACCGGTCATCACCCTGCGGTCACCGTATCGCCATCCGCAGCGATGTCCCGCCCCAGCTGTCGATAGGCTGAGCACACTGTCATGTAAGGAGCCCAGGCAGCAGGGGGAAGGCGGGACCCAGGCTCCTTATATGACCCTGCGCTCAGCCTATCACCAGCCGAGGCGGGACATCGCTGCGGCCTGCAATATGCAAGTGGCAGTGTGACGATCCAGTCACGTGGAAGTAGGAAGGAGACTGGGACCGAAGACAGCCAGCGGTGCCATTTGGGGGGGGGGGGGGGGGGGGGGGGGGGGGGGGGCTTGAAGGGAAGAAGGTGAGTAACATTTTTTTTTTTCCTTTTTGCAGCCCGGGCACAACGGGAGCATGAAAACAACCGCTACACTACTCCTTTAACCCCTTAACGACACAGGACGTAAATGTACGTCCTCGTGCCCTGGAACTTAACGCACCAGGACGTACATTTACGTCCTGTACATGACCGCGAGCACCGGAGTGGTGCACGTGGCAGGTCCCAGCAGCTATCAGCAGGGATCCGCCGGTAATGGCGGATGTCAGCGATCGTGCTGATGTGCGCCCTTAACCCCTCAGATGCTGTGATCATTACAGATCACTGCACCTGCTGCATTGCAGTCGGTAAAATGGATGACTGGATCATCCGATTATCCATAATGGAGGACAGAGGTCCCCTCACCTGCCTCTGGCTGTCTCCAGGGGTCTTCTGCTCTGGTCTGAGAACGAGCAGACCAGAGCAGAAGATCACCGATAACACTGATCAGTGCTATGCCCTATTAGCAATCAAATGATTATTAAAAAGTGGAAAAAAAAAAAAAGTGAAATCCCCTCCCCAATAAAAATGTAAGTCATCCTTTTCCTCATTTTACACCCGGAAAGTGTAAAAAAAAAAAAAAAAAAATTTTTTTTTTTTATAAACAGTATCACCGCGTGCGTAAATGTCCGAATCATCAAAATATAATGCTTTTGATCCCGTACAGTGAACAGCGTAAACAAAAAATAAAAATCCAAAATTGCTGCTTTTTGTCACACAATATTCCCCCCAAAAAATAAAAAATAAATGTAAAAAGGAGTTCTTCACTTAAAAACTATTTAAAGCAACAGGTGCCAGAAAGTTAAACAGATTTGTAAATGAATTCTATTTAAAAATCTTAACCCTTCCAGTACTTATCAGCTGCTGTATGCTTTTCTTTTTGAATTTCCTTTCTGTCTGACCACAGTGCTCTCTGCTGACCCCTTTGCCCATGTCAGGAACTGACAGAGGTGTCAGCAGGGAACACTGAGGTCAGACAGAAAAGACATTTAAAAAGAAAACAACTACTTCTGTAGTATACAGCAGCTAATAAATACTGGAAGGATTAAGATTTTTTTATATAGAAGTAATTTACAAATCTGTATAACTTTCTGGCACCAGTTGATTAAAGGGTACCTTTCTTAAAAAAACTTAATATATTATAGATTAACCCCTTCAGGACGGAGCCCATTTTGGCCTTAAGGACCGGAGCGTTTTTTGCACATCTGACCGCTGTCACTTTAAACATTAATAACTCTGGAATGCTTTTAGTTATCATTCTGATTCCGAGATTGTTTTTTCGTGACATATTCTACTTTAACATAGTGGTAAATTTTTGTCGATACTTGCATCCTTTCTTGGTGAAAAATCCGTAAATTTGATGAAAAATTTGAAAATTTTGCATTTTTCTAACTTTGAAGCTCTCTGCTTGTAAGGAAAATGGATATTCAAAATATTTTTTTTATTTTATTCACATATACAATATGTCTACTTTATGTTTGCATCATAAAATTGATGAGTTTTTACTTTTGGAAGACACCAGAGGGCTTCAACGGTCAGCAGCAATTTTCCGATTTTTCACAAAATTTTCAAACTCAGTATTTTTCAGGGACCAGTTCAGGTTTGAAGTGGATTTGAAGGGTCTTCATATTAGAAATACCCCATAAATGACCCCATTATAAAAACTACACCCCCCAAAGTATTCAAAATGACATTCTGTCAGCGTTTTAACCCTTTAGGTGTTTCACACGAATAGCAGCAAAGTGAAGGAGAAAATTCACAATCTTCATTTTTTACACTCGCATGTTCTTGTAGACCCAATTTTTTTATTTTTACAAGGGGTGAAAGGACAAAATTTTTACTTGTATTTGTAGCCCAATTTCTCTCGAGTAAGCACATACCTCATATGTCTATGTAAAGTGTTCGGCGGGCGCAGTAGAGGACTCAAAAGCGAAGGAGCGACAAGGGGATTTTGGAGAGTATGTTTTTCTGAAATGGTTTTTGGGGGGCATGTTGCATTTAGGAAGCCCTTATGGTGCCAGAACAGCAAAAAAAAAAAAAACCACATGGCATACCATTTTGGAAACTAGACCCCTCGGGGAATGTAACATGGGATAAAGTGAACCTTAATACCCCACAGGTGTTTCACGACTTTTGCAAATGTCAAAAAAAATTTTTTTTTACCTAAAATGCTTGTTTTCCCAAAATTTTTTAATTTTTAAAAAGGGTAATAGCAGAAAATACCCCAAAAAAATTGAAGCCCAATTTCTCCTGATTCAGAAAACACCCCATATGGGGGTGAAAAGTGCTCTGCTGGCGCACTACAGGTCTCAGAAGAGAAGGAGTCACATTTGGCTTTTTGAAAGCAAATTTTTCTCTGGGGGCATGCCGCATTTAGGAAGCCCCTATGGTGCCAGAACAGCAAAAAAAAAACCACATGGCATACCATTTTGGAAACTAGACCCCTCTGGGAACGTAACAAGGGGTTAAGTGAACCTTTATACCCCACAGGTGTTTCACAACTTTTGCATATGTAAAAAAAAAAAATTATTTTTTTTACCTAAAATGCTTGTTTTCCCAAAAATTTTACATTTTTAAAAAGGGTAATAGCAGAAAATACCCCCCAAAATTTGTAACACAATTTCTCCCGAGTACGGCGATACCCCATATGTTGCCCTAAACTGTTGCCTTGAAATACGACAGGGCTCCAAAGTGAGAGCGCCATGCGCATTTGAGGCCTAAATTAGGGACTTGCATAGGGGTGGACATAGGGGAATTCTACGCCAGTGATTCCCAAACAGGGTGCCTCCAGCTGTTGCAAAACTCCCAGCATGCGTGGACAGTCAACGGCTGTCCGGCAATACTGGGAGTTGTTTTGCAACAGCTGGAGGCTCCGTTCTGGAAACAGTGGCGTACCAGACGTTTTTCTTTTTTATTGGGGAGGGGAGGGGGGTTGTATAGGGGTATGTGTATATGTAGTGTTTTTTACTTTTTATTTTATTTTTTGTTAGTGTAGTGTAGTGTTTTTAGGGTACAGTCGCACGGGCGGGGGTTCACAGTAGTTTCTCGCTGGCAGTTTGAGTTGCAGCAGAAAGTTTGCGGCAGCTCAAACTTGCAGCCAGATACTTACTGTAATCCTCCGCCCATGTGAGTGTACCCTGTACGTTCACATTGGGGGGGGGAAACGTCCAGCTGTTGCAAAACTACAACTCCCAGCATGCCCGTTGGCTGTCGGTGACTGCTGAGAGTTGTAGTTTTGCAACAACTGTAGGTACACTGGTTATGTATCACTGAGTTTGTGACCCAACTCAGTGTTTCACAACCAGTGTGCCTCCAGCTGTTGCAAAACTACAACTCCCAGCATGTACGGTGCATGGTGTACGGTGACTGCTGAGTTGTAGTTTGCAACAGCTGGAGGCACACCGGTCGTGAAACACTGAGTTAGGTAAAAAAAAAAACTGAGTTTCACAACCAGTGTGCCTTCAGCTGTTGCAAAACTACAACTCTCAGCAGTCACCGACAGCCAACGGGCATGCTGGGAGTTGTAGTTATGCAACCAGCAGATGCACCACTACAACTCCCAGCATGCACTTTAGCTGTTTGTGCAAGCTGGGAGTTGTAGTTATACAACAGCTGAAGGTACACTTTTCCATAGAAAACATGTGCCTCCAGCTGTTGCAAAACCATAAGTCGTTGTGGTTGTCTGCCTCCTGCTGTTGCATAACTACAGCTCCCAGCATGCCCTTTTTGCATGCTGGGAGCTGTTGCTAAGCAACAGCAGGAGGCTGTCACTCACCTCCAACGATCCAGCGCATGGTGTCAGTCCCGCCGCCGCCGCTGCTCCTGGGGCCCCGATCCCAACATTGACGCCGGGGATCGGGGTCCCCAGCACCCGGGGTGCACGTCCCGCACCCGCTCACGTCCTCCGGAAGAGGGGCGGAGCGGGTGCGGGAGTGACACCCGCAGCAGGCGCCCTGATTGGTCGGCCGGTAATCCGGCCGACGAATCAGGGCGATCGTGAGGTGGCACCAGTGCCACCTCACCCCTGCAGGCTCTGGCTGTTCTCTGACGGCCCCGAACAGCCAGTAATTCCGGGTCACTGGAGACCCGATTGACCCGGAATCGCCGCAGATCGCTGGACTGAATTGTCCAGCGATCTGCGGCGATCGCCGACATGGGGGGGGCATAATTACCCCCCTGGGCGATATGCCGGGATGCCTGCTGAACGATTTCAGCAGGCATCCGGCTCCGGTCCCCAACCGGCTAGCGGTGGGGGCCGGAATTCCCACGGGCGTATGGATACGCCCTCGGTCCTTAAGGACTCGGGATGCAGGGCGTATCCATACGCCCTATGTCCTGAAGAGGTTAATGTATGCAGAATAACTTAACAATAGCATGTTATAAAAAAAATAAATAAGCTTCTTACTATTTAATTTTCCACTTTGAAAAAATGACCACTAGGGGCCTCCCTACCAGTCCTGGCCGCAAGCCCTTTTTATAGATTTCAGACTCCTGCTGGAGTCCTAAATCTCAGACTGCAGCCGGGACACAGACAAGCTCAGCACTGCTCCCTGCCTTTGAATAAAAGTAATTTACAAATCTGTAACTTTCTGGCACCAGTTGATTTAAAAAAAAAAAAAAAAATGTTTTTCTACCGGACTACGCCTTTAATCCTAATCCAGTGTTTCCCAACCAGTGTACCTCCAGCTGTTGCAAAACTACAACTCCCTGCATGCCAGGACAGCCAACGGCTGTCCTGGCATGCCGGGAGTTGTAGTTTTTCAACAGCTGGAGGCACCCTGGTTGGAAAACCCTGCTCTAATCCGTTCCTCACCTGAACCAGCTCATCATATGCCCGGCGTGCCCACCATGCCGGCAGTTGTGACACCACGTGAACCAGTTGTTGAACTGCGCCACCTTCTTCTCCTTGCTGAGGTCGATCTTCTCATCAGACTTTGAGGTTCCTAAGACAAAGGACCGATCCATAAACAGGTTATGCAAAACGGGACATGACTGCAGTGGCCTCCAAAACCGTGGAAAACTACAACTCCCAGCATGGGAGACAGCGTTGGCCTACGGGCATGCTGGGAGTTGTAGTTTTGCAACAGATGGCGGTCAGCACAGACTTAAAATATATATATATTTTTTTTATAGGATTTTGCAAAGGTTACCTGGACTGCTAGAGACCGGATTTCCCATGTTAATAAGACAGAGCGCGCAGCGCGGTAAAGGCTTTCGGCATCCGGGGCAGCTGGTGAACTTGGACTTTGTCGGTGATCCGCTGACCCCATACTGACTGAATCCGCGGCCTTGGTGCGGTACGGAGGAGCAGCTGTAAGAGATGGACTTTCCGCAGAAATTGCAGCTCACGAACACCTGCAGAATAAAAAAAAAAAAAAACACATTTCCAGTATAGACAAGGCACTGCAAGCGCTATAGTTTGTCACAATGTATCAGCGCATGCAAAATTGCGTTGGCATGGAGAACTCAACTCACGTGACTACGTTTTAAAGCCAAAGAGACACGGGTACGGAATGACAATGGAACACGCAAACCTTTTTTTTGTAGTGTGTATATATACATTGATCACCCATAACATTAAAGAAGCACTCCGGGTTTTGTCATTTTTTTTTTTTTTTCCTCCCCATATTATGCACATTCGCCATTACTAGTCCTACAGCTCCCTCTGTTTTATTCCAGCACAACTGCATCCATGAATTTCATTACTGAAACTGGGTCATGTGATCACCAACCTGACCCACAGAAAAATCAGTGTTTAACGTGTCAGGAGGTGGTGGGCAGTCCTGGGTCAGCTGACTTCCTGTGAACTACAAGATGACATCATCACCTACCGGATCGCTCCTGCTAACTCCCATCCCCATAGGATATATGTTATACACCTCCCCTCCAGCTCTATCTGTATACTGTTGCTGCTTTCTCTATGGGAACAGGATATATAGTAGTTCGAGCTGGAGAGGTGTTGTATAACTACTATGTATGCTGCTGCTATCTCTGTGGGATCAGGATATAGATAGAGCAGGAGAGGAGTTGTATATCTATATCCTGATACCACAGAGATAGCAGCAATATACATAGTAGTTCTACAACTCCCCTCCAGCTCTATCTGTATACTGCTGCTTTTGCTATTTCTATGGGATCAGGATATATATAGTGGATATACACCTCCCCCCGAGGCTTAGTTTACAGTGTTTTTTTTTTTGCTACAATCAAGAAAACCACATAAAAAAAAAAAAAGGTAATTTATACTGCCATTCTGTAACATTGCAACAGATACAGCCATAATATCTATATATAGCCAAGAGCGCCATGCGCATTTGAGACCTATATTCGGAATTTGCATAGGGCTGGACATGGGGGTATTCTATGCCAGTGATTCCCAAACCGGATGCCTCCAGCTGTTACTAAACTCCCAGCATGCCTAGTCAGTGGCTGTCCGGAAATGCTGGGAGTTGTTGTTGTTCTGCAACAGCTGGAGGCTCCGTTTTTGAAACACTGCCGTACAAAATGTGTTTCATTTTTACTGGGGGGGTTGGGGAGTTGTTGCTGGGAGTTGTAGTTTTGCAAGATTTAGAGGGCCACGGTTTAGAAACAACCGCACAGTGATCTCCAAACTCTAGCCCTCCAGATATTTCAAAACTACAAATCCCAGCATGCCCAGACAGCAAACTGCTATGTAGGCATGCTGGGAGTTGTAGTTTTGCAACATCTGGAGGGCTACAGTTTAAAGACCACTGTATAGTGGTATCCAAACTGGCCCTCCAGACACTGCTAGGCAACATTGCTGTACCTCATCGCCGCCGATGGTAAGGGACCTCCGCCGATTGCAGGACAGTTCCCCTGCTCTGCCCGGACTATGCATACGTACCATAGCGGGAAGGGGTTAAGGCCAAAATGGGCTGTGTCCTTAAAGGGTGAAATAAAATTTTTAAAAAAAACACATCGAAACTGCACATAATGTGAACTAAGCCTAACCCACTTATGAGTCTAATCAGTTCACCTGGGTGACCTCCAGCACCCTAATCAGATGACCAAGTGCAGTGCTCAGACTCCACCCCTCTATCTGAAAATCCAGAGGATTCATGGGAAATATAGGCAGCGTTAGGAAATCATTTCAGTGATGACATTGCGAAAAAAAAAACAATGCCTGCCACATCAGCTAAAACAGGTAGGCACAAGGCATACACAAGAACTTCTACATTATTAATATTCGCCAATGGTGCACTATATAAAGCAGAAACAATTATTTCCCAGTGTTTCTTTTCTGGGGAAGAGAAAAGGTATTATCTGCTGCTCATACCACAGGCCTATGGAGTCCGTATGTAAAGGGGTACTCCGGTGGAAAACAATTTTATTTTTTAAATCAACTGGTGCCAGAAAGTTAAAACAGATTTGTAAATTAGCAACGTAACAGATTGTCAGCTCACCGGTCACCGCACGGCAGAATAATCCTCCAAGATTAGAAGAAAACAGGTAGATGCCAGCGGATAAGAAACTTCACCTTTATTTTCGTCGCATTAGAAGCATGGACATGGAGAGACTTCAATAAGACAAAACGAGTAAAAACCTTGGAATAAGCGCCAGGCATGACGCATTTCAGGTTTCAGATTTCTAAATTACTTCAATTTGAAAATCATAATCCTTCCAGTACTTCAGCTGCTGTATGCTCCAGAGGAAGTTATTTTCTTTCTTAATATCTTTCCAGTCTGACCACAGTGCTCTCTGCTGACACCTCTGTACATTTTAGGAACTGTCCAGAGCAGGAGAGGTTTGCTATGGGGATTTGCTACTACTCTGGACAGATGTCAGCAGAGAGCACCGTGGTAAGGCAGAAACGAAATTCAAAAAGAAAAGAACTTCCTCTGTAGTATACAGCTGCTGATAAGTACTGGAAGAATAAAAATTTTTAAATAGAAGTAATTATCAAGTCTGTTTAACTTTCTGGCTCCAGTTGATTTAAAAAATGTTTTCCACCGGAGTACCCCTTTAATGTTATGGCTGATCGGTGTACGTGGCCTTACCTGGTATCACACTGGTATTAGTGCAGATTTCTGATAGGAACCAACCTGTGCTAGCGGCTTGGAGCTGGGATCCAGCTTACTCCGGTGGATATCAAACTCCGCTCTTTTATGCCAAAACCTCCAGGCGTCCAGCAAGTTCCTGTAGTTTTCTATCCAGTACTGGACCCGCTCGTCCTTCAGGGCATCCGATGGCGATCCCTACAGTTCTCAAGAAGAGAAAATAGTTAAAGGGGTACTCCAGCACTTGAAAACGTGTACCCTATCCACAGACTGAGGCATAAGTGTCAGATCGAAGGGGGGGGGGGGGGGGGGGTGCGTGCTATCCCCTGGCTATCCCCATATATGGAGCAGTTGGGTCAGTACACGCTCAATGCATTGTCTATGGGGGTGTCGAAGATACCAGCGATCAGACACATCCCCCACCTTGTGGAAAGGGAACACGTTTTTTAAAGGGGTACTCCACTGGCCAGCGTTCGGAACATTTAGTTTAGTCGACCACGCCCCCTGTGACATCACGCCACACCCCTCCCATAGACTTGCATTGAGGGGGCGTGGTGTGACGACACAGGGGGCATGGCCAACCCCTGCAGCACGCACTAAACTAAAGTGTTCTGAACGCTGGCCAGTGGAGTACCCCTTTAAGGACAGGAAAATCAAACTGTCCCCACAACCTACACACTTTATGGAAGATTATCTACATTGTTAGTAGTTCAGTCAGTCAGAAAGCTTATGGTCAGTTCCAAATCTCAAATCTCTTTAACCCCTTAAGGACCAAGCCCATAATGAACTTAAGGACCCGAGCATTTTTTGTAAATCTGACCACTGTCACTTTAAGCATTAATAACTCTGGGATGCTTTTACTTATGAATTTGATTCAGAGATTGTTTTTTCATGACCTATTCTAAAAAAAAAAAAAAGAAAAAGAGTTAATTTTCATGTCCAACTTTAAACGAAAATTCGTCAAACACCTGTGGGGTGTTAAAGCTCATTATACCCCTTGTTATGTTCCGTCAGGGGTGTAGTTACCAAAGTGGGGTCACATGTATTTGTTTACTTTGAGTTTATGTCAGAACCGCTGTAACCATCAGCCACCAGTGTGCAAATCACCAGTTTAGGCCTCAAATGTAAATGGTGCTCTCACTCCTGGGCCCTGCTGTGCGCCCGCAGAGCATTTTACATCCACATATGGGATATTTCAGTACTCAGAAACATTGTGTTACAAATTTTGGGGGTCTTTTTTTCCCCCCTTTTATCTCTTATGAAAATGAAAAAGTATGGGGCAAGACCAGCATGTTATTGTTTTTACACTAACCACAGGCTGGTGTAGACCCCAACTTTACCTTTTCATAAAGGGGTAAAAGGAGAAAAAGCCCCCCCAAAATTTGTAACACACAATACCCCATTTTCAACTGTTGCCTTGAAACACGACAGGGTTCCGAAGTGAGAACGCCATGCACATTTGAGGCCTAAATTGGGGATTTTCAGAGTTTCAGAGGGGTGGACCCAGATGCAAGCATTACACTTGCCTCCTCCACCAAAAATAGCCTACGTCAGGGTTTCCCAAACAGGGTACCTCCAGCTGTTGCAAACTCCCAGCATACCTGGACAGTCAGTGGCTGCCCGGCAATACTGGGAGTTTTTATTTTGCAACAGCTGGAAGCTCAGTTTTGGAAACACTGCTGTACGAGATGTTTTTTAATTTTTAATCGGGGGGGACAATGTAAGGGTGTAGTGTTTTACTCTTTAACCCCTTAAGGACACGGGGTTTTTCCGTTTTTCCATTTTCGTTTTAGCGGTGCTATCTCCTGGGATAGATATCAGCAGCCATCCTGTTCCGATCACCGCCCCATGTGCAGTGGTGAACGGATACGCCCTTGGTCTTTAAGTACCAGGAAGCAATGTACATGTACACCCTTGGTCCCCAACAGGTTAATATCGAACTTCAATGCATATTTGTGTGATTAGATTGGACTATCAGGTGCCTGGTCATAGGAATTGTGGAACCGCTATCTATTCTTTAAATCCCTCAAGACAGAGCACCAGGCGCCAGGTCTTGCCTCATGAGATTCAGCAGAATTACTATGGCAGGCACTGAGGCCTAGCAAAGGCCTCTGGCAGCCAAAGTTACCAATCGGCACACTGCAATCAAGTTGCGGGGGTGCCAGCCAGGCACCGAACAGGAGCAGTAACACTCACAGCCTATTAAAATGCCAAACACATTATCAGTTGCAGCATTTAAAGAGTACCTCTCATGATCTTGTTAAATGTTATAATCCTCCCCGTTCACTGCCCCCATCATGATAAACCACCCCCTGCTTTATTTTTATTATTATTTTTTAGTTTTCTACCTTGATATTGCTCTGTATATTCTGTTCAGTCTCAGTCAGATTCACAAACTGGGAAGGGGCGTTCCCCAGCAGGCGTGACATCATCTGAAGCCAGACAGGGGAGCACTTCCTCCCTCACTCTGCTACACACAGCCCAGAGCAGTTCAGTGTGAGATGAGCTATGATTGGCTAAGGCTGCACACCCTCACCCTCCAAATTAGTTTTAATGACCGTGCCCGTTTAAGGGGTTAAATAGCCGCATGATCAATGATGTTGGTCAATGACTGATGGCTGGCTGTCAGTCACCCATCTTTGGAGTGGGCAGGGCTCCTGATCTCCATTATATGTTAGGAGACTTTTTCATGTCACAGATTGACTACAGCCATGAATTGTATTTAATATTTTTATTATTATTTTTTATTTATTATTCGATCCAGAGTTTGGCCAGAGAATCCACGTGACACGTTTGCCATGTAACACCAATCCCTCCAGGATGTAACAAGAGAATCCCTCCATGTACCTGCACTGTACTTACATGCAGCATACAGTAACTCGCAGTCTGTACGTCCCCCGTTCTATCCACATAACTTTCGATCAGGTCCACTCCATCCTTGGTCAGACCGGTCAGGACGATCCCCTCCAGATTCCCAACGTCCTTCATGTCCTGGGTCAGCTTGTCAATGTATTTAACTAACTGCAATAAATAAAAGAGCCACATACAATACACTGTACCGGGGATTACACGAATTTGGGGGGGGGGGGGGGTGTAAGTATATCTATCTATCTAGAGAGATAGATATGAGATAGATGAGAGAGATACATATGAGAGAGACATGAGATAGAGAGATAGGAGATATATTCTACATCTCTCTCATACCTATCTGACTATATACATCAGCTATGGTGGTACGTCAGTAGCTCAGGTATTCTGTGACTGTGTTGTAGCTTCTAATGCAGTGTTTCCTAACCAGGGTGTCTCCAGCTGTTGCAAAAAACTACAACTCTCAGTTGGCTGTCCAGACATGCTGGGAGTTGTAGTTTTGCAACAGCTGGAGGCACCCTGGTTGGGAAACACTGCATTAGAAGCTACAACACAGTCATAGAATACTGAAGAATACCAGAGCTACTGGGAGTTGTAGTTTTGCAGCAGCTGGGGGCACCGTGGTTGGGAAACAATCTTAATATCTCACCTGAGCATCATTTAGGAACAAGCAGGCGAAGGCCACCCGATCCCTCACTGCCATGGCGCAATCGTTCTGAAACAATATATAAAGATCAGGGTTTGTTAGAAGACAAGACATATACGGTCCCCATTACCTTACCGACATATACGGTCCCCATTACCTTACCGACATATACGGTCCCCATTACCTTACCGACATATACGGTCCCCATTACCTTACCGACATATACGGTCCCCATTACCTTACCGACATATACGGTCCCCATTACCTTACCGACATATACGGTCCCCATTACCTTACCGACATATACGGTCCCCATTACCTTACCGACATATACGGTCCCCATTACCTTACCGACATATACGGTCCCCATTACCTTACCGACATATACGGTCCCCATTACCTTACCGACATATACGGTCCCCATTACCTTACCGACATATACGGTCCCCATTACCTTACCGACATATACGGTCCCCATTACCTTACCGACATATACGGTCCCCATTACCTTACCGACATATACGGTCCCCATTACCTTACCGACATATACGGTCCCCATTACCTTACCGACATATACGGTCCCCATTACCTTACCGACATATACGGTCCCCATTACCTTACCGACATATACGGTCCCCATTACCTTACCGACATATACGGTCCCCATTACCTTACCGACATATACGGTCCCCATTACCTTACCGACATATACGGTCCCCATTACCTTACCGACATATACGGTCCCCATTACCTTACCGACATATACGGTCCCCATTACCTTACCGACATATACGGTCCCCATTACCTTACCGACATATACGGTCCCCATTACCTTACCGACATACACGGTCCCTATTACCTTACTGACATACACGGTCCCTATTACCTTACTGACATACACGGTCCCTATTACCTTACTGACATACACGGTCCCTATTACCTTACTGACATACACAGTCCCTATTACCTTACTGACATATACAGTCCCTATTACCTTACTGACCGCTCCGCACAGCAATCTAAAGCTCAGTTCACATTCAGATGTAGCCACTGGTAATACTGCCCAACCATGACATCTAATGCAAGGCTCTGATGTACGACGCCATATAGGCCTACAGGGGCATACCAGACCAATGTTTCGGGTGACTAGAGCATATGGGTATGTTTAACGTGTATCCCAGGGGCTTCTTGGTGTATGCAGAAAATGTAGAGCTGAAACACTGTTAGCAGATTCTAAGGATAGCAATTATACACCTCCCCTCCAGCTCTATCTGTATACTGCTGCTGCCATCTCTATGGGATCAGTATATATAGTAGTTATACACCTCCCCTCCAGCTCTATCTGTATACTGCCACTGCTATCTCTATGGGATCAGGATATATAGTAGTTATACATCTCTCTGGAGGAGATAAGGATACATAGAAGTTATGCAATTCCCCTCCACCTCTATCCGTATACTGCTGCTACCTATGGGTATGGGATCAGGATATATAGTAGTTATACCTCTCCCTTGAGGCTGTGTTGACAAATTGCATTTCTTGTTGCATATTTCTAATTTTACCTAGACTTTCCCCCAAACAGCAGCAAAATATGGTGCAATTTCACAGCAATTTGGCAAATCACGGTACAAACATGATGCAGTGAAAAATTAACATGAACACAGACTATAGGGTGAGATTTATCAAACTTTGCTGTGTTGCCCATAGCAACCAATCAGATCGCTTCTTTCACTTTCAGAGGTCTTTTCAAAAATGAAAGAAGCGATCTGATTGGTTGCTATGGGCAACACAGCAACGTTTCCTCTGGACAGGTTTTCGATGAATCTCCCCCAAAGATTCTATTTGCGATTTGACGTTGCGATCGTTCATGGTGAACAACACGTACCAGAACAGCGTCGTAGCAGCCTGGATCGCTGGTGAGGAAAGCGAACATGACGGCAAGGTAAGGGTTACTGAGCTGATTTCGGAGGGAGCTGCACATCTCTCTCCAAAGCGAATTCTTTTCGTCTGTGTATCCGGACAGCGCCATCGCTACCACATTGAGATTCAGATCTCCTGCGAATATCAAAAGACGAGTCCATAGCAAAGCAGGGAAGGGACGGTCCATCCATCACACCGGCTGCAACAAGAACTAGGATGGTGCACATAGGAACGCAAGACAGAATACTAAGGGTGCATTCTCACCAAGTTTTGGCAATACGGATCCGCTGCCGTACCCCATTCACCACGGATCCCCTGCCGCACCCCATTCCTCCCCGGATCCCCTGCCGCACCCCATTCCTCCCCGGATCCCCTGCCGCACCCCATTCCGCCCCGGATCCCCTGCCGCACCCCATTCTGCCCCGGATCCCCTGCCGCACCCCATTCCGCCCCGGATCCCCTGCCGCACCCCATTCCGCCCCGGATCCCCTGCCGCACCCCATTCCGCCCCGGATCCCCTGCCGCACCCCATTCCGCCCCGGATCCCCTGCCGCACCCCATTCCACCCCGGATCCCCTGCCATACCCCACTCACCCCGGATCCCCTGCCATACCCCACTCACCCCGGATCCCCTGCCATACCCCACTCACCCCAGACCCGCTGCCCTTTCCCATTCACTTCAATAAGCCAGAGGGAGTTAGCAAGTGACTCTGGTGGGCTCATTTGTTATCCGTATCAGTTTTATTGCCAGACAAAAAACCATGGCAGACCACGGTTTTAAAGGGGGTTCTCCAATGCTCTGAACATTTGATCATTATGCCATGTCAACGCCCCTCCCATAGACATGAATGGAGGGGCGTGGCTTTACATCACAGGGGGCGTGGCCATGATGTCACGACCATTGCTGCAGGGACCCAGCGTTTGTTTAGATCGTGGGGGGACCCAGGTGCAGGACCCCCACAATCAGACATCTTAGCCCCTATGGTTTAGATAGGGTATAAGATGTCTAGCAGTGGAGTACCCCTTTAAGTCAGACAACAAAACCCGATACGGTTTAAAAATTAGCAGTTGCTGAAGTGAATGGGGTATTGCTGTCATACTGCCAAAACATGGTTTGAGTGCACCCTAAGTGCATTTACCCAGTGTTTCCCCAACAAGGTGCCTCCAGCTGTTGCAAGACTACAATTCTCAGCTGTACAGGCATGCTGAGAATTGTAGTTGTAGCCGCAAAATACAAGTTAGAATGACAGGGTGATAAAGAGTCGAACCTTTCCCGGTGGACGCCCCCTTATTAAGGATCTGGATGGCCCGGCGGATATCCAGGTTAAACAACGCAATGGCCGCCGCCCTCTCCCATTCGCCTTCTTGTTCCAGCGAGGTCAAAAAAGGTCCGATATCCGTGTCCGATCCTTTCTTCCTCCAGCCACAAAGCTGCAGCGCCAAACTGCGCTCCTCGCTGACGTAATGGACCACATCCACCTGCCGGTCGGAGCCGCTCCAGCCGCTGCGCACACTCTCTGTCGTTCCTAATATACGGAAGAGATAAGTCACAGGCCGTATACTATACTGTATACTATGCCAGGTGGAACAAGGACAGCGCATGTATAGATATAAAGGGGACATTTCTCACCAGGTTAATGAATTCCGCTTCCTGTCAGTGAACGGAAACAATCTTTTTGTACACAGTTAATACTTCCAAATATACAGTATATGTATGTTTACTGAAATTGTAAAGAGTATCCAGAATAGGAACAACAAGAATAAGAATGAGCAGACAGGAAAAGCTAGGAGATTAAAGACAGCAGAATAGTGAGTGCAGCTCTGGAGTATAATACAGGATATAACTCAGGATCAGTACAGGATAAGTAATGTAATGTATGTACACAGTGACCTCACCAGCAGAATAGTGAGTACAGCTCTGGAGTATAATACAGGATATAACTCAGGATCAGTACAGGATAAGTAATGTAATGTATGTACACAGTGACCTCACCAGCAGAATAGTGAGTACAGCTCTGGAGTATAATACAGGATATAACTCAGGATCAGTACAGGATAAGTAATGTAATGTATGTACACAGTGACCTAACCAGCAGAATAGTGAGTACAGCTCTGGGGTATAATACAGGATATAACTCAGGATCAGTACAGGATAAGTAATGTAATGTATGTACACAGTGACCTCACCAGCAGAATAGTGAGTACAGCTCTGGAGTATAATACAAGATATAACTCAGGATCAGTACAGGATAAGTAATGTATGTACACCGTGACCTCACCAGCAGAATAGTGAGTGCAGCTCTGGAGTATAATACAGGATATAACTCAGGTTCAGTACAGGATAAGTAATGTAATGTATGTACACAGTGACCTCACCAGCAGAATAGTGAGTACAGCTCTGGAGTATAATACAGGATATAACTCAGGATCAGTACAGGATAAGTAATGTATGTACACCGTGACCTCACCAGCAGAATAGTGAGTGCAGCTCTGGAGTATAATACAGGATATAACTCAGGTTCAGTACAGGATAAGTAATGTAATGTATGTACACAGTGACCTCACCAGCAGAATAGTGAGTACAGCCCTGGAGTATAATATAGGATATAACTCAGGATCAGTACAGGATAAGTAATGTAATGTATGTACACAGTGACCTCACCAGCAGAATAGTGAGTACAGCTCTGGAGTATAATACACGATATAACTCAGGATCAGTACAGGATAAGTAATGTAATGTATGTACACAGTGATCTCACCAGCAGGATAGTGAGTACAGCTCTGGGGTATAATACAGGATATAACTCAGGATCAGTACAGGATAAGTAATGTAATGTATGTACACAGTGACCTCACCAGCAGAATAGTGAGTACAGCCCTGTGGTAT
Source organism: Hyla sarda (assembly GCF_029499605.1). Classification (NCBI taxonomy): domain Eukaryota; kingdom Metazoa; phylum Chordata; class Amphibia; order Anura; family Hylidae; genus Hyla; species Hyla sarda. The sequence goes on from NC_079193.1 coordinate 18,953,113, forward strand.
AATACAGAATATAACTCAGGATCAGTACAGGATAAGTAATGTAATGTATGTACACAGTGACCTCACCAGCAGAATAGTGAGTACAGGTCTTGAGTATAATACAGGATATAACTCAGGATCAGTACAGGATAAGTAATGTAATGTATGTACACAGTGATCTCACCAGCAGAATAGTGAGTACAGCTCTGGAGTATAATACAGGATATAACTCAGGATCAGTACAGGATAAGTAATGTAATGTATGTACACAGTGACCTCACCAGCAGAATAGTGAGTACAGCTCTGGAGTATAATACAGAATATAACTCAGGATCAGTACAGGATAAGTAATGTAATGTATGTACACAGTGACCTCACCAGCAGAATAGTGAGTACAGCTCTGGAGTATAATACAGAATATAACTCAGGATCAGTACAGGATAAGTAATGTAATGTATGTACACAGTGATCCCACCAGAGTAATGTACCTATATGTGACCTCAGCAATAACTACACATTAGTAAATGACATTTATGGATCGAATGTGTCATCTTCTTACCCAGTGACGATTTCACTATCGCCTTAATCCCAGCATAAACCAATGATCCTTTGTTGCTTGAAGATTTCTGGTCGACGTCTTCGGTGTACTGCTTCATAAGTATTCATACGTATAGGAAGATATCACACATAATATAGAAGATATAACATCATTACAGATGCCATCCTGCCAAGGATTATGTGGGCACAGAGGTGTATAGTGCCTGTGCCATAACCGTGATGTAATAGTCAAATAACCCAGGAAATTATTATGTCAGGTTGTAGGAAGTGGTAAAAGTTGGGGCAGTTGTGCCCCTTGCTTGGTGCAACTAAAAGTGGCTTGAGATTAAAAGGGGGTACTCCACTGGGAAACTTATTTTTTTTATTTTTAAATCAACTGGTGCCAGAAAAATAAAACAGATTTGTAAATTACTTCAATTTAAAAATCTTAATCCTTCCAGTACTTATCAGCTGCTGTATGCTGCACAGGAAGAGCTTTTCTTTTTTAGTTTCTTTTCTGTCTGACCACGGTGCTCTCTGCTGACACCTCTGTCTATTTTAGGAACTGTCCAGAGTACAAGCAAATCCCCAAAGCAAACCTCTCCTGCTCTGGACAGTTCCTAAAATAGACAGAGGTGTCAGCAGAGAGCACTGTGGTCAGACAGAAAATAAATTCAAAAAGAAACTAAGTTCCTGTGGAGCATACAACAGCTGATAAGTACTGGAAGGTCTAAGATTTTTTAAAGGGGTTATCCAGGAAAAAAAACTTTTTTTTTTTATATATCAACTGGCTCCAGAAAGTTAAACAGATTTGTAAATGCCTTCTATTAAAAAATATATTAATCCTTTCAGTACTTATGAGCTTCTGAAGTTAAGGTTCTTCTTTTCTGTCTAAGTTCTCTCTGATGACACGGGAAGCGCCCAGTTTAGAAGAGGTTTGCTATGGGGATTTGCTTCTAAACTGGGCGGTTCCCAAGACACGTGTCATCAGAGAGAACTTGGACAGAAAAGAACAACCTTAACTTCAGAAGGTCATAAGTACTGAAAGGATTAAGATTTTTTTAATAGAAGTAATTTACAAATCTGTTTAACTTTCTGGCACCAGTTGATTTAAAAAAATAAATAAATAAAAAAAAAAGTTTAGAGAGATACAGATAGAGACTAGATAATAATAATATTATTATTATTATTATTATTAATAATAATTATTATTATTAGTTTTCCAGTGGAGTACCCCTTTAAAGAGACCTTTCACTTTAAAGGGGTTCTCCTCCCATAAACAATGATAATATATAGAGTGTGCCTCTAGCTGTTGCAAAACTACAATTCCCAGCGTGCCCGGACAGCCAAAGGCTGTCCGGGCATGCTGGGAGTTGTAGATTTGCAACAGCTGGAGGCAGTATATTTTAATAGTCTACAACCTTCTATTGCCAATGAACCTCAACTAGTTATTTGGGTGAAGATCTTGGTCCGAACAGTCATGGCTTCAATTACGCCTATTGAGGAGCGGAAAAGCAGTCAAGTGTGAACCAAGCGTGCGAGGGTTTTCACAAGGTGATGGGCCGATGTCGGACCCTCAATGCCAGACTGGAGCCGTGACTGCGTGACTAGTCGGACTGAATTCTCTAACCAGATTATTGTTTTTTTTTATCATAAACAGATACAACGAGGGACGTCCCGATACCGGACATTTGCATAAGTACTTGCAAATGTCCCCAATACCCATCCCAATAACTGCAGACCATAAAAAAAATAAAAATCCCCCCCACCTTCCCGCGCTGAGGTCTTTATCAGTCGCTCCGTATTCACAGTGGTGCAGGACCTGCCGCGCGATAACATCATTCCATCGCACAGGTCCTGCACGACTCCGGCTTGCGCCACTAACAGAGGGCAGGATGCAAAGGCCTCAGTGCAGGAGCGGAGTCATGGTGAGTGGGATTCGTATTATTTTTATTATTGTCTCGGAGGCCTATTGGGTGGGGGAAAACTACTAATTGGGGGCATCTACTCCACCTGACCACTGGGGGCTTCTACCCTATAGGCATGTGTGTGGGGGGGGGGGGGTGGGATTACCTACCTACTGGGGGCTTCTACACTATAGGTGTGTGGGTGTGTATATATGGGGGGGGGGGGGGATTACTTACTGGGGGCTTCTACCCTATAGGTGTGTGTATGGTGGTGGTGGGGGGGGGGGGGGGGAAATTACCTACCTACTGGGGACTTCTACCTAATAATGGGGATTACCTAACTACCAACAGGGGCTTCCACCTAATAGGGGATTACTTCCCAACAGGGGGCTTTTATCAATTGGGGGGGGGGGGGGGGGTCTTACCTACCTACTGGGGGCTTCTACCTAATAGTGGGGGGATAACCTACCTACTAACAGGGGACTTGTACCTAATAGGGGGGTGGGGATTCCCTAATTACTGGGGGATTCCACCTAATAGGGGAGATCCCCTACTTACAGGGATAACGGGGGAGATTTATCAAAACCTGTCTAGAGTAAAAGTTGCCCAGTTGCCCATAGCAACCAGTTTGCTTTTTTTTAATTTTTAACAAGGCCTCTGCAAAATGAAAGAAGCGATCTGATTGGTTGCTATGGGCAACTTTTCCTTTGCACAGGTTTTGATAAATCTCTCCCAATCTCTCTATAATGAGTGTCAGGGAGGTCCTCATGCAATTTTATCTAAGTCCTCACAAAGTCTAGAGCCACCTCTGCGGTCTAATGACGGTATCGGTGAGTGGTATCACTACCCGTACACTTTTTGGGACATCCCTACATCCAGCTATGAAGCTCCATTTAGAATTCCAACTTGACCCAAGCAGTTTTAGCAAATGTGCGCGTTCAAGGATATAGTGCAAAGTGTACCACAGAGATTTCAGCTGAGGGTCTTCATTCCCCGACAGTAAGTGGTTCCTCCAGACCTGTTCCGTGTCCAGGCCGTAGCGCGACAAAGCCCTGAGCCTCATCTTAGTGGCGATATCCCTCTCTAGAGAAGCGTCCTTCCCTTCCTCCGTACATTCATACAGCTGCCTGCTGCACGCCCACATCAGCGACGTGGTGGGACTCCAGGCCAGAGAAATGCGCTCGAACACCGTGAAATCTGACATGGTCCTGTTGGGGGTGACAACCACCATCCGGTTCTGACTGGTCGGATGCCACGCGAAAGAGGCAATGTAGTTATCACAAGGCTGGACGCTCCTTTCTATTATGGTGGGCTCGGTTTCGTCCCCGATGGGCGTAGGGGTGTGTTGCATGTCGTACAGTCTGATTATATTACTGTCCCGGGTTAAGGTGGCAAGTAGCCCAGTCCTGGTCGGGCACCAGGCCACTTTGCTCAGCGGCTTCGGCTGCTCGGTAAGAGTCAGAACTGGCTTTTCGAACTTTCTAAGGTCCCAGATGGCCACCTGCCCTTCAAAGAAAGAAGCCACCCTGTCATGGAAGTGGGGGTCCACAGTCACGCCTTGCACCGCTTTGGTGTTCACAAATATTTTCTGGTTGGTGTTTCGGAGGTCGAATATGGCCAAGTTACGGTGCATGCCAGCCAGGAGCAACTTCTGGTCCCTGGGAAGCCAGCAGAGGGACAGACAGGCGTCGTTCTGGCCCAGTTCATACAGGGGCTTGGTTACCACCATGCTGGTTTCGTTGTCGCCGGCGGACAGACGGACCTTCTCCATGGCAACGGTGGTGTCGGGGGTGTACTTGCTGCTGATATCCCAGATCAATACTGAAAAGTCGGCCCTGTGCTTGTCCAGGCCGGCGGCTAACCAATTGCTGTCTACGGGATTCCAGGCGAGGGTGTTACACTGCCTGGCATGTTTGGGTACAAACTCCTTCCCGATCAAGTCTCTGGATTTAGAGTTGTGGTTTGGGCCCAGACTGGTCAGCACTACCCTGCCGTTGGCCTGGCCGACAGCCAGGAGGCATTCTGGGTCGTATTTTGGATACCACGCCACACATTTCATGTAGGGAGTATCCGAGTTAATGGCCAGGAGGGTGGCGGTGGTCTCCTCCGAGAGCCGCAAAGATCCAGCCTTGAGTTCGGAGTTGGTGTTGGCCCTGGACTCGATGTGGTAAAGGATGAGCTCAGAGTCACACACCACAAACCTGTCCACGTGGTGGGGGGCCCAGAGGATGTCCGGCTTGGACCCGCTCATTATTACAGATCAGCGAGCACTAAAATGAGAAGTAGAAGATTGGGATTAAGTGGGGAGGGTCACTATTGACCAGTGTTTTGTGCCAACCAGTGTGCCACCAACTGTTGCAAAACTACCACTCCCGGCCATGCTGGAAGTTGTAGTTCTGCAACAGCTGGAGGCACCCTGGTTGGGAAACATTGCCATAGAGGTTTTCATTACATCACACTCACTTTGTTCTAAGTGACATAAAACGTCTGTCTCCTAAGTCACACTATAGTCTCATTGTAGTCATATAAGATGCAGCTTCAGTCTGTCTCCTAGTGATCGGTTACTCTGTCAGTTCTTAAAAGCAGGAGGGATCAGGGTGAAGCTGCATCTCATAGGACATACTAGGGAGATATATATATATATATATATATATATATATATATATATATATATATATATATATATATATCAGTGACTCCACCAGAATAGGATAAGTAATGTAATGTATATACACAATTACCTCACCAGCAGAATAGTGAGTGCAGCTCTGGAGTATAATACAGGATATAACTCAGGATCAGTACAGGATAAGTAATGTAATGTATGTACACAGTGACCACACCAGCAGAATAGTGAGTACAGCTCTGGAGTATAATACAGGATATAACTCAGGATCAGTACAGGATAAGTAATGTAATGTATGTACACAGTGACCTCACCAGCAGAATAGTGAGTGCAGCTCTGGAGTATAATACAGGATATAACTCTGGATCAGTACAGGATAAGTAATGTAATGTATGTACACAGTGACCTCACCAGCAGAATATGAGTACAGCTCTGGAGTATAATACAGGATATAACTCAGGATCAGTACAGGATAAGTAATGTAATGTATGTACACAGTGACCCCACCAGCAGAATAGTGAGTACAGCTCTGAAGTATAGTACAGGATATAACTCAGGATCAGTACAGGATAAGTAATGTAGTTTATGTACACAGTGACCTCACCAGCAGAACAGTGAGTACAGCTCTGAGGTATAATACAGGATATAACTCAGGATCAGTACAGGATAAGTAATGTAATGTATGTACACAGTGACCTCACCAGCAGAATAGTGAGTACAGCTCTGAGGTATAATACAGGATATAACTCAGGATCAGTACAGGATAAGTAATGTAATGTATGTACACAGTGACCCCACCAGCAGAATAGTGAGTACAGCTCTGGAGTATAAATCAGGATATAACTCAGGATCAGTACAGGATAAGTAATGTAATGTATGTACACAGTGATCTCACCAGCAGAATAGTGAGTGCAGCTCTGAGGTATAATACAGGATATAACACAGGATCAGTACAGGATAAGTAATGTAATGTATGCACACAGTGACCTCACCAGCAGAATAGTGAGAACAGCTCTGGAGTATAATACAGGATATAACTCAGGATCAGTACAGGATAAGTAATGTAATGTATGTACACAGTGATCTCACCAGCAGAATAGTGAGTACAGCTCTGAGGTATAATACAGGATAGATATTAGTCAGGTGACTTTCCTGCTGTGCATATAGACCACCATGCATAATAATCCATACCTGTGACCACTCACAGACAAGACGACCCTGCAGATGTTATGCCACCATAAGGGCAGCCATGGCCGAACTACAAGTCCCAGCGTGCTTTGCATGCTGGGACCTCCAGCTTATCATGGGCTACAGGCGGCACAACTAAAGCCTAGTCCCCGTGTTACCTCTGGCAGGATGGGGAGCAGACACCCCGGAGCCCGGGCACCTATCCGGACCGTCCTGTCTATAGAGGGGAAAGAATTCTGGTGTGTGACGTAATCACAGAGGGCGTGGTCTCCCGGGGGAAGAGGGCGGGGCCTATCGGGTTAGCAACAAACAGGAAGTAGAAGCAGCGTGCCTGTCTACTTGGCAGGTGCATGGATGGAGTTCCCGGAAGGAGGGCGGTGACGTCAGTGGTCATGTGGCGCTAGTGGTCACATGACTCAACCGATAATGGGGAGGTTTATCAAAACCTGAGTTAAGGAAGAGTAGTGCAGTTGCCCATAGCAACCTATCACTTCTTTCATTTCCCAGATGCCCTTTGAAAAATGAAAGAAGCGATCTGATTGGTTGCTATGGGCAACTGCACCGCGCTACCTTTCCTCAGGTTTTGATAAATCTCCACAAATGTGCGTTTACATGATAAAATGTGTCCCTATATAGCCTTGCTCTCCAGAGGTTGTAAAACTACAACTCCCAGCATGCCCGGACAGCGAACAGCTGTCCGGGCATGCTGGGAGTTGTAGTTTTACAACAGCTGGAGGCACCCTGGTTTTAGAGTGTATTTTTTTCTCGGACAAGTTCAACTTATTATGGAATTTGCACAATTTTTGTGGGGTAATAATTCTAGAAAAATTTGAAAACAAATAAAAAAATAAAGCGTCAGGTTGTAACCCCTATGACTTATTTTTCCATTTATGACGCAGTATGAGGGCTCGTAATTTTTTTAAATGTAGTATTTACTTTTTTGATCACCTTTAATTTTTTTCTGGGATTTTATTTAAAAAAAAAAAAAAAAAAATCAATTTTTTTTTTTTTTGTGTTTTCTTTTTTACACTTCTTTTTTGGCCCCACATAGGATCCTGTTCTAATCAATCGATGGCTTATAATAGATCCGTGTCATGCTATTGCATTACATTGATCTATCAGACCGGCGCTCTATTGCTACTGTCTGCCATAGGCAGGCTGTAACAATCGCACAACCCATCGGCACCCCACGATTAAATTGCGGGAAGCCGATGGGGACACTAGACACAAAGGATTTACTGTTTAAATGCAGCAATCCTTATTGCACATTTAGGTTATGTTCACACATTGGAATTTCCACGCGGAATTCCACATTAGAATTCTGCATGGAGATTCCGCTGAATTCAAAGGGATGTGCTCACCTCGGAACTTCCGTGCCAGATGTTTCTGGCGCAGAAATTCTGATTCCGGTGTCCGCAGAAAGAATCAACATGTTCATTCTTTTTGTGGACTCTGCACAGAATGCATAGCAGTCTATGAGACGGCGAATTTCCATGCGGTCCTAGCACTGGCATGTGATGCCGGCGCCCGCAGTTTCCGGAATGTAGGCCTAGAGATTTTCCGTGCGGACATACTTCTGTCCATAAAGTGTAGGCATGTACACTGTGCAAAATGGCTATGGCTCTGATTCATCATGGTGGCTCAGGTTGTATGATACATCTGGTTTATACCACCTATTTTGTGTTCCCACCCTCTTTATATAAAGCAGTGTTGAGTATAGAAAATAATGGCCTAAAAAGAGGTAAAACGTTTTCTTCCAAAATACACCTGTGGTGACCCACGGTGATGCCGGGACCACGGGGTGTAGCTGTGTAGGTGGAGGGGCAAGATGGTATTAACCCCCAGGGGAAAGGTGTTTTTAACCCATAATTAGAGATGAGCGAACTTACAGTAAATTCGATTCGTCACGAACTTCTCGGCTCGGCAGTTGATGACTTTTCCTGCATAAATTAGTTCAGCTTTCAGGTGCTCCGGTGGGTTGGAAAAGGTGGATACAGTCCTAGGAAAGAGTCTCCTAGGACTGTATCCACCTTTTCCAGCCCATCGGAGCACCTGAAAGCTGAACTAATTTATGCAGGATAAGTCATCAACTGCCGAGCCGAGAAGTTAGTGACGAATCGAATTTACTGTAAGTTCGCTCATCTCTACCCATAATGTTCGTGATGCCAGAGTACTTTTTGGGTAGCAGAACCACACGAACGGTGTCTACGCTATTCCAATGGCTAGGCAGTGAAATAAGGGTCCACAACCAGTTATGGTTTAACGGAGAGTTTACTGAGATTTAGGCAGATGGAATTATCTTCACAGCTCGGCCAGAATCCCAGAGAGGCGGCCAGGAACACAGAGGGACCTCGCAGCTTGCTGGGACCAATTAGACTTGTAATAGACTTTAGATAATTATCTTGAGGCTTGACTTTAGACTGGACTTGACTGTGGGTAGTAGTGATAGCAGACATAGGGGGAGATTTATCAAAGGATTTATACTGGTTTTTCTTGTCTAAATTTGTCGCACAGAAAGTCGCAGTCTAAATATGTGCGACTTTTCTGCGACTTTTGCTCTAGAGGATTTTTAGAAAATGATGCATGTTGGTCTATTTTAGACTGAAATGCATTGAAAAATGCATTGGTGCTGAATTTATCAAAAGCGACTTTTCAGCGACAAGTCGCATAGGCTGAAAGTACGCCGAAATGTCAGACCATGTTGGAGCAGGTTTAAATATAGACTAAAGCATAGATCTGTGCACAGAATTTATCAAGAGCTGTGCGCCATTTGATAAATTAGGTGCACAATAGACCGGACTAACCCTCTGTAGTTTGGTCTATATTGATGCGGGACATAGACAACTTTGATAAATATCCCCCATAGACTTTTGACTTACAGGAATGACTGCAGCTTTGCAGCCTTCCAGGTGCTGGTCACTAGCACTGAGGTATCTGGTGTTGGCTGGTCTCAGTAAGGACTGATGGTGCAAGAGACAGTCCCGTGGTTTTGGACTGTCTCCGGCAGCCTTATAGCACGTGGTGTTGGGCCTACTAGAGTCCTACTGTTCTATTAATTATGTGCATAGTGTAATATAAAAATAATATATTTTTCCTAAATTAATTTTGTCATGGTTTCATGTACGTATGTTTAACATGTGTGGTAGCTTAGGGGGTGTAGGGTTGAACCTGGGTGTTGCAATGTAGTGTTGCTGGGTATAGGATTAACTCTTGATTGTCATGACGCCAAGGTGAGGGCTTCCTCTAGCCATATATATATGTCCTACCGCCACCCGTCCCAAGAGCGATAGGGAGGAATAAAGGATTGTCCACAGCAGGAATTGTAATAAACTTGAAATAATTTGCTGCAGATTTTATGCAGGATGCAATTAACAACAGTCTTTACAAGAGGACAGAGATTTAGGATCCTCACAGGTTGGCTGGGACTTTGTAGGAAATATGCTTTGATTCCTTTCGTACGCTGTTCCACTGAATTTAGGGGTATGTTTAGGTTCAGCAGTCACGTAGGATTTGGTAGGAAGTTGAATTAACTCACGGTATAGCATGTGGCTGCAGTGGAAGTGATTGTCTTGTCACTGCGATAACAGATCTGCTTTCTTTCATATCCAGGATACAAGAGCGAAGATCGAGATTATTGGATACAGTGCCCTTATATACAGAAGGGGCAGGATCAAAGCTTATTGGTTCCCCAAACCTGTCAGTCCTAGTACAAAGCATTATGATACATCACATGACCTATCACATGACCCAAAGGTCCTTAAACTTAGCATAACAGAATTGTTAAATATCACATGACCTAAGGTCCTGTACATTAATTACACTATAATAAAATACATTAAATATATACATTTTTTAATGACATCAGGAGGAGACTAGGGGTTAATCCACCAAGAGAGCCCCACCAGCACGGAGGAACTCTGACTACGGGGACCCACGACTAAAGTACGGGACCACGTTCAGTACCGCGACACCACACATGTTACTGTGCCTTTAAAATGTGAGCAGTGAACTCCATGTGACCATGTGAGCCAATGAGACCCCAAAAGTCTCCTCTGTATAGTGAGGTACAGGGGAGGAGTTAGTCAGTCCACTACTGGTACTAGTCCAGTCTAGTTCACCCCAGTGTGTGCTTCTGAGCAACAGCTAAGCTCGGATATGCTGTGTGTCGTGTGTCCTAAGCAGAGGCCTACTCAAGCTTTAAACTTTCTACTGGTCATCCTACAAGTGTCACTTACAGGAGGATAGCCTGACCCTGCAGAATAGTCTACAGTGCCCTGGAAGGACACTAGCTACCAGAATCTACAGTCTACAATTTTGTCCGGTGAAAAGCACCAAAAGTCTCAGAACGGCAACAAGGCTCGCAAGAAGTACGCTTAACTCTCACACTAAGGCCAGCTGTTTGTGTTATACCAACTTCACCAGCTCAGTAAAGGCAGTTACCCGTCACCTTATGTCGGTGTGTTTATTTGCACATGGTGTCTGGCCCAGGAGAAGCTGCCTCCAACCTTCAGATGAACAAAGTACGTTTACTTACACCCAGTGGTCGCCACAACTATTCTGGGGACCCTGACTTTGGATTACCCTGCAGCAAAGTTCATACCTCTGTGGGGGCCCAGTACGGGAGATGTTACCCCGTACCCTTGGTGTCCTGTCAGGCAGCCTCCTTCAGTGTCCCCAGGGCCCCTTGTACCGGTTTACCCCCTGTACATATGTTCTGCAGTGAATTGTATTATAAAATGTGTTGTATCTTTAAGAGTTATGTCATGGGATTGTTGTCAAGGAGGTATCAGTGACCATGTGATCCCAAGAGTGACCTATGGGCTCCCTGCTAGTCTCCCCCATATAATCCCTGGGTGGAGCTTCTCTCTCTTCCTGCTGAGGTCCAGTGCAGTCTTGTCTAGTGTGTGTGTCCAGAGTGTTGGAGACCTCAAAGTCCAGTCCTGCAGCCACCATCAAGTCAAGTAAGATAAAGTCACAGCTTTATGAGTCAAGTCAAGTCAGCATGGTCTGCATTCAATTGTCCAGTCCTACTACAAGTCCCAGCAATCCCTTAAGGTCTCTGCATCACTGGTCACCTCCTTGGGCCCTGGCTGAACTGTATAGACTTTACCATCTGTTTACCTTCAATAAAGCTACCATTGTCTGTAACTTGGCGTCGGAGTCTTTATTGCCCCCGTGCCTAGCCCAGGATCTAGCGGTATACCTTCAGGTGGTTTTAGGCTAAACCACGCCCTGGCATCACGAATACAAGGGGGTAATGCCATCTGCCCCTAGGGTAACAACATTTGCCCATATCACACCCCGCTACTACAACCTTTGGCGTCAAGAACAGGATACGGGTATGCGCCTTATGCCACAAGTCCTCCCCTAGTCTGAACTGTGGTGAATATTGTCTTAAAAACCCGCATGCCGATGTGATCTAAGTTTGCGCCAGAAAGTGTATGGGACTTTGCAAGTGAAAAGAGGTTTACTCGTGGCGCCTGTGAAATTGAGGGGGAGGTGAAGAAAAGTACTGTGTCAACCATGTGCAAGATTAGGCCTGAACCTATGTTACGTTGCCAAGTAGTGCCTGTACCTGCAAGGGTTAAAGATGTGCCGGAGAAGTGTGCGAAAGTGTCCTGCCCTGGAAACCATGTTGCTGTATCCATGCCGAAGTGGAACTATGAAGAACCACCATTGTTGCCGGGGAAGCGGAAGTCAGTGCTGCACCGCTGACGCACTTCCAGCTGGCAGCCATTTTCCTGAAGCCCTGCATAAAAGGAGTAGCGCTGCTGGATCCTCCAAGTTTGCCGGAAGTCAGTCAGAGGAGAAACATGGCGGAACAGGCAAGCACACGTGCAGAGTCCAAAGATGGCGCCGGAGGGCCGGAAAGTTGCCACGGCGCAAATGTTTCAGGAGCCGGCAGATCGTTTACAGCGCATCTCCCTTGGGGCCGAAGAGGCCTGCTACCAAGTCCCACTGCCCGAGGACGATGGAAACTGGCAACCAACCCCGGAGGAGGGAACACCGGCATCTTCTTGTGCATCATCGCCGGTGAGGCTGTCCCCTCACCACCAGACTTGGGGGTCCTGGGCCGAAATTCACACCGAGGAGTCAGAAGTGAGCACCCCGGCTGAGGCCACGTTCTCTACCCCTCCTTCTACCCCTTGCCCAGAGAAAAAAAAACAGGCCCAGAAGTCTGCAGCACGTCCCCGGTCCCCACCTTTACCAAAGTGGTTGTTTGGCGATGAGCCTGGACTAATACAGGGAAGTCCCATCACCCAGTCCCACCATCCTAGTCTGAGAGGGCCAGACAAAAAGCTGGGTGGCTGAGATTGTAGAGGGTCTGAGGGCACAAAGAATGGAAAGATATGGGCTGAAGCTGCTGCCATATGAGGTGTGACAAGCGCAGCAGCAGGACACAAAAGCATTAGAGGCATTAGGAAGCTAGAACATCCCCGAGAGGGAGAGCCACCCCTGGAATGTTGCAGAGCCACGGTCATAATATTTAACAAAGTGCAGGAGTTTGGCACCCTCATGGACTGTTGGGACCATCTTGGTTAATCGGGTATCGCTGTATTTCCCCAAGGTACCTGTCCTATGTGGTATACCTGGTTTTAGGAATCGAATATCTTGACTTGACAGCACTTGGGATGGGCTCCATTTCTTTTCTGTGCAGCAAGAGACCCATTCAGTAGTTTTCTTGAGACCTCAATTTCCAGCAATGAATGCACTTTGCAGTACGATCAGAACCTGGTGCCTTTGGTGAGGCAATGCTCAGACTGAATATATTAAAGGGTTTTATGGACTGTGAAAATGGTTTATTGGAAATAATGGCCCCTTCTAGTAAACATCCAGATTCCTAAAGTGCTAAACTCATTGCAAGAAGCTCGTGGCCTCCAAGCCCATGACTATAGTCAGAAGAAGCCACCGGAGATGGAACTTTTCAGGAGGCTAAAACTGGAGCAAAACATCTGCATCCTCGATATCTGAGGCATCTGCTTCAAAACAGAGGTGTGCAAAAGATATACCAGGGTGCCCCCTGTACCATTTATAATACAGATGTCTTCAATGCCAGGATGTGAATGCTATCTGTCCACCAACTATAGCTATGCCTCCTTGAATAAAGGGTTGGTTGGGATCAGAAGGCTGAAGATGAGTATGCTCTTCTGGGGATGCAAATGCGTCTTTAAACTTATAGAACGTGTGGACATCTTCTGAGCCACCTTTTAATATTGGCTCCCATTACTACTTAAAGGGGTACTACGCCCCTAGACATCTTATCCCCTATCCAAAGGATAGGGGATAAGATGTCAGATCGCCACGGTCCCGCTGCTGGGGATCCCCGCTGCGGCACTGAGCTATCATTACAGCACAGAGCGAGTTCGCTCTGCACGTAATGACGGACAATACAGGGGCCGGAGCATCGTTACGTCATGGCTCCGCCCCTCGTGACGTCACGACCCGCCCCTTTCAATACAAGTCTATGGGAGGGGGCGTGGCGGTTGTTACGCACCCTGCCATAGACTTGCATTAAGGGGACGGCCCGTGATGTCACTAGGGGCGGAGCCATGATGTCACGCTGCTCCGTCCCCTGTATCGCCCGTCATTACTCACAGAGCGAACTCGCTCTGTGCTGTAATGATAGTGGAGTGCTGCAGCGGGGATCCCGGGGATCCCCAGCAGCGGGACCGCGGCGATCTGACATCTTATCCCCTATCCTTTGGATAGGGGATAAGATGTCTAGGGGCGGATGTCAGGCCCAAGGCCTGATTATTAAAATCCTATATGTGTATTATAATTATAACTGTGTGATGTATTATCCAAGCCAGGGGTGAAAGGTCAGACTGTGGGTTTGTGTATTGCATTTTATTGGGGGTATAATGTCTCCGCTGTCTCGTGGACACAGCTTCACATCAAGTTTATACCGAATCTCAAGGAAAGACACGCTGGTTTGCTTAACTGATGTAATCTTTACTGAGATATAATGAAAGTGCGGTAAAACTGTAAAACAAACATATGAAAGACAAATATAAGCATGGCTATTCAAGTGCCTTACATTATGCATAGCTAATACATAGATAGTCTAACATGTGCTCACTTACTACACACTGAAAACACATTATCTATCTACAAATGCCTAGCATCTCTCTACACAGGCTAACTAACAATTCCATACTCACAGGCTTTGGTATTTATCAGATTTGCAGTCTGTATTAGCTTTAAGAAGTCCTGTGGATCTGGTCACTGTGGTGGCTGGAGCTGGAATGAATGAGACGTGCCGGAGCTAGCCCTATGCTTTAGAGAGAAGGCCCGCCTCTAGGCTTCAAGAAAATGGAGGGTCTTAAAGGAACAGACCCTGCTGAGTGCCAAGCATGTAAAATACATTGCGAAGGCAGCACACTCCCCACCTGGCATACTTTTTGTTATGCCACTAACCTTTAGACAGAAGTAAAACTACTTCAGAAATTGGCCTTGCATACACTTTGGGAATGCCCTGTCTAACAATCCTAACTTCAACCTTTCTAACTCTAGCATCACTACTAGGATCAGTCCCCACAATGAGTCCAATAGGCCACTCGTTCCTGTGGGCCTGAGAGTCTTTCAGCAGGACAAAGTCTCCAACTTGTAAATTGGGCTTGTCATCTTGCCATTTCTTGCGTGGCTGGAATATCACCAGGTATTCCTGTCTCCATCTCTTCCAGAAAATGTCCGCAAGACTTTGAACTTGTTTCCTTTGCTTGGTGTACAAGTCCTTGAGCGAATTGTGTTGAGAAATCTCTTCCTTTTTCAGAAGGCCTTGGATTTCTTCTTTAAAGACTTCCTGTTGGATGCATCTGATGATCGTGACCTTGGCTTGTTCACAGTGGTCGTTGCTACGCTGATCAGTATTGGTAGCTCTGCAGGAGGATCTGGCTAGACAGATAAGTTTTCCAATTGCATGGGTCAGCGACTTCCAGCTGGAAAACCTTTCAAATCTATGAGCGCCCAGACTGTCTCTTGTAACTATAGTCCTACAAACTGTCACTTGAGGTCTTACCTCTTTGTCTTGATCTGGTTCTACGAGCTGAAAGGTCTCTACCTGAGTAGTTTCTTTGGTTTCTGGTTTACGAAGAAAAGATGGACCTACAAACCAGTTAGTTTGCTTGAGCGCAGCGGCTGGCACTAGTCTCGTCCCATGATCAGCTGGGTTCTTGTCTGTGCTGATGTAATGCCACTGTTCTGGACTTGTAGACTTTCTGATACGTGTCACTCTGTTGGCCACGTATGTATAAAATCTTCTTGAAGCATTGTGAATATATCCTAACACAATCTTGCTGTCTGTATAAAAGTTAATTGCATGGATCTCGATGTCCAGTTCTGTTGTAATCATGTCTGCCATCTCTACAGCTAAGACAGCAGCACAAAGTTCTAGACGTGGGACAGTGTGAGCCGGTCTGGGAGCCAGCTTAGATTTTCCCATGAGGAACCCGACATGGCTTTGTCCCTCAGTGTCTATTACCCTAAGGTAGGCGACAGATGCGATAGCCATAGTCGAGGCATCAGAGAATATGCATATTTCTCTTCTCTTTGTAGCAGACAAGGAAACAGATACGTATGGTCTAGGGATGTTGAGTTGTTCAAGCTCTAACAATGAGTCTTTCCACAACTTCCACTGCATTTCCTTCTCTTCAGGTAGAGGTATGTCCCAGTCACTTTGTTCTTGCTCAGTAGTGATCTGTCTCAAAAGAGCTTTGCCTTGCATGATGATGGGTGCTACGAACCCCAGGGGGTCGTAAAGACTGTTGACTGTAGATAGGACACCTCTTTTTGTGAATGGCTTCTCTTCTCTGGAGACCCTGAAGGTGAAACTGTCAGTCTTCAGGTCCCAACTAATCCCAAGACTTCTTTGCAAGGGTGGTGATTCTGTTCCTAGATCCAAGTCTTTGAGGTCTTTAGCACGGTCTTCCATTGGAAATGCTTCCATGACTCTGTTGCTGTTGGAAGCTACCTTGTTCAGTCTTATGTTGGATTCTGCCAACATTTCTCTTGTACTTTTCAGGACGTTGATAGCTTCTTCGTTGCTGGAGAAAGAAGCAAGTCCATCATCTACGTAGAAGTTCTTCAGTACGAACTGTGTGGCTTCTTGACCATGTCTTTCACCTTGCTGTGCTGCTCGTCTCAGGTTGTAGATAGCTACAGCTGGAGAAGGGCTGTTTCCAAACACATGTACCTTCATCCTGTACTCTGTGATTTCTTTGTTAAAGTCATTGTCTGCATACCACAGGAACCTTAAGTAGTCTCTGTGATCTTCACGAACAAGGAAACAGTAGAACATCTGTTGTACGTCTGCTGTCACTGCTACGAGTTCTTTTCTGAACCTGATGAGTACTCCAAGGAGTGTGTTGTTCAGGTCAGGTCCGCTGAGAAGGACATCATTTAGTGAGATGCCTTGGTGCTTCGCACTAGAGTCAAATACTACGCGTATCTGGCCTGGTTTCTGAGGATGGTACACCCCAAATATTGGTAAGTACCAGTGTTCTTGGTTCTCTTGTAGTGGTGGTGCCCTTTCAGCTTGATCGTTATCAAAGATCTTCTGCATGAAGGCTTGGAAGTGTTTCTTCATATTTGGCTTTCTTTGTAGCATGTGCTGCAACGAGGTGAAGCGTTTCTCTGCTTGTACCTTGTTGTCAGGAAGGCGATGGCGTGGTGACCGGAAGGGTAGAGGGGCTACCCAGCTGCCTGATTTGTCTCTGAAGACTTCTCTGTCCATGATCTCAAGGAAGAGAGTATCTTCCACCGAGGGTGCTAGCTTGTCGTCATCTCGTGTTCTTTCAAACACCTTACATCCCAGTTCATCTGTATCTCCAGTTGAGGCTAAGTCTTCCATGCACCTCTGGATACTCGGATGATGTGTTGGGTTTACAAGTCTCTCTTTAATGTGTAGACTGTTGGTACATGGGCAAAGACAAGATGTACGACCATTCTGTAACAGATGTGTTCTGTAGACATTTACCTTTTCTGGTTTGTGGAGTCCGTCTAGACATACTTGTCCAACGATGACCCATCCGAGATCAAGGCGTTGTGCAAATGGTGCATTGTGTGGCCCATTGTACTGTTCTCTGACTTTCAGCACTCTGAGGATATCTCTCCCAAGTAGAAGGATGATTGCAGCATCTGGATCTAGTGCTGGTATCTGGTCTGCTATTCGCACCAGATGGGGGTGATGACGAGCAACTTCAGGTGTGGGGATCTCTGACCTGTCGTCTGGTATCTCATCACATTCTATGAGGGTAGGAAGAGTCACCTTTGTATTTCCATCTAATGACTCAATGATGTAGTTGTTTGCTCTTCTCCCTGTTGTCTCTACAACTCCAGAACAAGTCTTCAGGGTGTATGGAGTTGGACTTCCTTTGTCACCGAAGAGGTCAAAGAACTCTGTTTTTGCCAGAGATCTGTTACTCTGTTCATCCAAGACTGTGTACATCTTGATTGCTTTTTCTCTGAAGCCTGCAGGATACACTTTGACTAAGCATATCTTGGAACATGATCTGGGGCGGCCCTGCTCTGTACAGATCTCAGTACACTTTGAGGTTACTGCTGGCGTTGTACTCTCGCCTTGCTCCCCACCATGATCTTCTTGAGTTGCTGGAACTTCTTGTTTCCATGGTGGTGGTCCTGGGTGCAGTGCTGACAGGTGTTTGTCACTGTTGCACTCTGTGCATTTTATTGTTTTTGTACAGTCTTTTGCAAGATGCTGAATTGAAGCGCAACATCTGAAACAAATGTGATTGTCTTTAAGGTAAGCTTTGCGCTCTTCTAACGTTTTACTTCTGAAACTGCGACATTTTCTTAGTGGATGAGGCTTGTTGTGGATGAGACATATTTTGTCTGGCTCCTCAACTTTCTTACTTGCGCTGTCTTCCTGATTGACTGCAGACTCAGGCGAGACTTCTGTCTTCCATACAGAAACTTTTGCTCTGCGTTCTTTGTAAGGCGTTGGAGGTTTTTGCTCTACCTTTGGGGAGCTTGCAGTTCTCTTGTTCAGGAAAGCAAAGCTTGGATCATTGCGTGTTTCAGCTTGGTCTACGATGAATTCCGCAACAAAGGCAAATGGTGGAAATGCGACTCGATGTTCTTTCTTGTATCTTGATGCTTGAGTGACCCACCTTTCCTGCAAGTTGAAAGGAAGTTTCTCGATTATAGGATCAACTCCACGTGCTGTATCTAAGTATGAGAGACCTGGCAGATATCCACTAGACTTAGCGGCTTCTATTTCTAAGAGTAGGTCCCCAAACCCTCTCAGCTTTTGATTGTCTTTGTTTGTCATTCTTGGATAGTTTTCTATCCTCTTCAGAAGAGCATCTTCAATCACTTCAGGTGACCCATAGCAGTGTTCTAGTCTCCTCCACACCATTGCAAGTCCTGCTGCTGCATCATGAACATGTACTGATCTGATTCTTTGGGCTTGCTCCATGGACTCTGGTCCTAGCCATTTGACGAGCAGATCAAGCTTTTCTCTGTATGTCAGATCTAAGTCTTGGGTACCGCTTAGGAAAGATGACTTCCAGGCCCAGTAGTTTTCTGGACGGTCGTCGAATTTCATGAGACCAGCGCTCACTATCTCACGGCGCATCAGGAATCTTGCTACCTCTGTAGCTCTTGCTGCATCTGGTGAATACTTCCTGGGTGTAAACTCAGGGTATGGCTGCGGCTGGTAAGGCTGATGAGGTACTTGACTAAGTCTGCTTTGTTCTCCTCTATTGTAAGTCTTTCTGCTATAATCCAGACTTGTATTTGCTTGAGGAGGGAGTACATCAGCATCCGTTTGCACTCTTGTCAGGTTGGCAGATTGGTCTCTGAGCATGCGACCACTTGACTTCCTACCCTGAGGTTCTGATTCAGTCTTGCAGTGTTGCATAGTATCAAAGTTGCTTATTGCTGGTGGAGTCAATGATGGCCTTGGTGTGTCATTGAACTGCTGGTCAGTGTACATGGTTGCTTGTGACTGTATGTACTCACGGGTACGTTGGCTTGCGCTGAGGGGTGACATCTGGGTTTCTATGTCAGCGAACTGAGCTTCAGCAGCCCTTGTGAGAACTTCTGCCTCGGCTAAGGCTGCTGCAGCGTTTTTCTGCTGTTGCAGTAAGTGTAAAGATGCTTGCACTTCAGCTTTTCTTCTAAGTGCTTCAGCTTTTCTTCTAAGTGCTTCAGATTCACTTTTTGCTTGTTCTCTCATCAATTCAGCTTCCTGCTTTGCATAGGACGCCATTGCACAAGCTGCCTCTGCTTTTGCTCTTGCCTTAGTTGCTATGGCGCTAGCGGATGACAGGCTGGTGGTGCTTGAGTGTCTAGAACTATGGCGTTTAAATCTTGATGCATCGGCGCTAACCGAAGTTAGATTTGTTTGACTGGACGCTCTAGACAATGTTGTGCACCTAGATCTACTTCTTGGCAAGGTGTCTTCCTCTTTATAGGAGCATTGAGGGTTAACTGTCAGAGTGCTGTTCTCTGGGTTCTGCATCTTGATTTAGCTGGCAGCGTAGATAATGATGATGACTGGACACAGCACAGCGGTGTTATAGCACGTGAGAGAATTAGTTTCACTTTCTAGTGCTTCGCGCCTTTACTCCGACACAGACTGCAGGGCACAGGATTTATGAGTCTTTTTTACTGCTGCGGACGATTCAAAGCTGATTAACTGCTTCTGATAACGTTTTAAAAGCCTTTTTACTATAATGTCTCCGCTGTCTCGTGGACACAGCTTCACATCAAGTTTATACCGAATCTCAAGGAAAGACACGCTGGTTTGCTTAACTGATGTAATCTTTACTGAGATATAATGAAAGTGCGGTAAAACTGTAAAACAAACATATGAAAGACAAATATAAGCATGGCTATTCAAGTGCCTTACATTATGCATAGCTAATACATAGATAGTCTAACATGTGCTCACTTACTACACACTGAAAACACATTATCTATCTACAAATGCCGAGCATCTCTCTACACAGGATAACTAACAATTCCTTACTCACAGGCTTTGGTATTTATCAGATTTGCAGTCTGTATTAGCTTTAAGAAGTCCTGTGGATCTGGTCACTGTGGTGGCTGGAGCTGGAATGAATGAGACATGCCGGAGCTAGCCCTATGCTTTAGAGAGAAGGCCCGCCTCTAGGCTTCAAGAAAATGGAGGGTCTTAAAGGAACAGACCCTGCTGAGTGCCAAGCATGTAAAATACATTGCGAAGGCAGCACAGGGGGTCTGGCTGTTTGTTTACATCTCCTTTGAAGTCAAAGGCTTTTTTGAAGTCATGCACTCTGGTCTCATCATATAATCAAACAGTATAATCAAACAGATAAGGGGCCAGGAAGAGAGAAGACCCCCTGGTGGGATCAGAGGGGAGGGGGGAATGGAGTCTCCCTTCCACAAAGGCAGATATATATTTTTTAACAATGCTGGACTCAACTGTTGTTCAATGCTGTGCAACAAGCTGACAAGACCATCCTAAGAACAGCTGGACTCTCACTCTCATGGACTGATACCATCATGCTGTAAGAACTTCATCTTTTGTTTTCTGAACTTGCTAAACTCTTTTATATATTTTTATACCTGTATGTCATTTGTTTCTGTATTTTTATATAGTTAGCACTGTGATACCTTTTATCAGATTAAATGTTTAATTAATCAGCTCTGGTCTTCGATCTCTAAATATATGAGCTCACCTTTCTGAAGGCAGCTCTGGTGGAAGCATGTTTATCTAAGGGTTAATTTTGTGATTTGCTGGGACTAGTAGTGGATAACCAGAGGTCTGGTGGCTTTAACCCTTGCACCATCACACTCTCTCTAGCGTCGTAGCTGGACCGATAGGGTGTGATTGTGACAACTGGTGGCAGCATCGGGATATATTTAGAGATTTTTAGTGCTTGCTGGATTTTACCTGTGCGGAAATCTTAGCACTAAAAAGAAATTGCATACATATTCTTGTGTGTAAATTCCAAAGACAGAGCTCAGTGCTGGTTTAAAAGACATACAAAAAGAGTGCAAGACAGTTCTGTCCTCCCCATCTCCTGTTTTACCTCCTCTGTCTTGCATATCGCAAGCAGTCCAAGCCTGCACTGGAGCTAATGTGCCAAGAAAAGGACATCCCTACTGCAGGAAAGAACAAGGAACAACTTATTGCTGATCTTGTGGAGTATGATGCCCGTGCAGAAGAACTGAGTGACATGAGACAAAGTCCTACAGCTGAAACTGCCATCCAAGGACTGATATCTCCTGGGGAATACAACATTACTCCCCATCAGGACAGTACTCTACATGAGGCCTTGGACTCTTATATGCGGACTGCCTTACAACACCTTGGGAATGTGGATGCCAATATGAAACTCCAACTGCTTCTCCAGTACCAAACTGCAGAGAGAGAGAGGCACAAGCCGCAGAAAGAGAGGCCCAGCGGAGGCATGAACTGGACGTTCTGAGGCTGAGAGGGGATGCTTCATCTGCACGGAGTGATGTGCAGGATCAAGGAGACCACAAACCCCGCTTGGAACATTTCCCCATGTTGGAGAAAGATGGTGATCTGGATGTGTTCCTGAGGGGATTTGAAAAGGTTTGCCGGCAGTTCCATCTACCTAAGGAACAGTGGGGACGATATCTAACCCCACAGTTGCGAGGGAAAGCTCTGGATCTGTTTGCTTCTCTTTCCTCTGAGAGTGACCAGGACTATGAGGCAATAAAATCTGCCCTGCTCAAAAGTTTTAATCTGACTCCAGAGACTTATCGGAAAAAGTTTCGGACTTTGCAACAAAGTGCCACAGAAAGCTGCACTCAACATGCAGGTCAGCTAAGGACTGCATTCAGGCAATGGACTGGGGGCCTACAAGTCACTACCTATGAGGCCCTGGAGGACTTGATGGTCCTGGATCAGTTTCTCCAAACACGGAGCTTTGAAGCTAGAGAGTGGATATTGGACCGCAAGCCCAAGACAGCAATGGAAGCAGCAGAACTAGGAGATGACCGGGCGCCAGCAGCAAAGCGTGGATCTGCACAAGCTGGAGCAAGTACCTGGAGGGGAGCCACACACCCACAGAGCACCACCAGGTCAGCCGGGAAATTCTTGCCATCATTCCCAAAAGCAACAGGAGCCACATTGGGTCAGGGGGACACCCGCCGATGTTACAGATGCAACAATATTGGGCACCTGAGTGCCACTTGCCCCAACAAAAAGAATTCTCCACCAGTAGCTGGAGGACACACAGCCATTCTTCTGGTGTCCGGAGCGGTGGAGAAAAGAGCAGATAACCTGCAGAGTGTAACTGTGGGTGACCGGGTGACAGTGGGTTTGCGAGATTCTGGAGCCTCCTTTACCTTGATGCGGCCTGAAGTGGTGGATACAGAGGACATCATCCCTGGAAGAACCATGGCTTTAAAAGGAATTGGAGGTGTGCGGCCTGCTGTACCCATGGCCCGTGTGTACCTGGATTGGGGTACAGGCAAAGGTTTGCAGGAGGTGGGGGTCTCTGAGGACATCCCTGTTAATGTTCTGCTGGGGAATGATTTGGGTCGGATGCTCTGTCATTATGCTCCAGAGGACACTACCTGCACACCGGATGGGCTAGGAGAGAGCCCTGTTCATTCTGAGGTACTGTGCGAGACTTTGGGAGACACTGCGAGATGTGGTAACTGGGAGGGAGTACAGGGGATTGATAAATGTTTACCTGTGACTGAACCAGTAATATTTTCAAAAAGTGAAATGGGGTGTATTGTAAAATGTGGTGACAATGCATTGCCAATGCCAAAACCTAGTGGAGATGGGCTAGGGGGAGGGGTTGGTGTGCCCCTGGTGACATTTAAGGATGAGGGACCAGCAGTGAGTGATATGTCCCAATCCTGTGAGCCTAAGGAGGAGGAGAGAAGGAGTGATAGCCCTGTGTATGATGCCTGTATTGTTATGTCTGGAACTGAGGGGGAGGAAGGTAAACCCCAGGGATGCATACCAATGGTGGCAGTGGTAACGCGTCAGCAGCATGCCAGGGCTGCAGCTTTAAAAGGAAGGGAGGATGGTGATGCAAGGGGCAAGCTGTGTGACTTGCAAGCCACAGCAGAGGAAGGTGGAGATGCTAGTTCACCTGGGGGAAATGTGCTCCCTGATACCACGAGATGGGGGGAGGGAAATGGGCATTTCCGGAAAGCTCTGCGCAGTGACCCTTCCCTTGAAGGGCTGCGACAACGTGCTGAGCATACAGATGTTGACACAGAGGGGCATAGGGTATATTGGGAAAATTATATCTTGTACTGGGAGTCCCTTTCCAAAGGCATTCTAGGGGCCCAGGAGAGAGAAGGCAGTTAGTGGTTCCTAGGCAGTACAGGAAAGAGCTGCTGAGGTTGGCCCATGAGACCCCCCTGGCAGGACATTTGGGAGTGGCCTATGCGGTCATAGAGAAGGAATGTCTAGCTGTGGTCTGAGCTTTGATAAAATTACAGCCATACCTATATGGCAGGGATTTTACTGTCATAACTGATCACAACCCTCTACATTGGTTGGACAGAGTGTCCGGTAACAATGGCACCTTGAAACAAATGCTAAAAACATGTGTAGAATCGGAGAGCAGAGACTGGGGAAAGTATTTAC